>NW_010270086.1:0-29130 GCF_000690775.1 Eurypyga helias | reverse complement strand
CAGCAGGAGTGTGTATCAGTTCTCTTGGAACACAGGACCTGACTCAGTAAGTTTGAAAATTAACACTAAAACACACAGCTAACTTTTTCTCCTGTTCTTAAGGAATTTTCGGTTGTACATCTCCAGGAAATGTGACCAGATGTCTTGAAATAAACATAACTCATCATTATTACACTGACAGGTTGACTTTTTTAATGAGTTTTGTTAATTTATCTCCATGAGTCTGATGTGGTGAGAGAGGCTATGTGTCGTTGCTGTTCCATAGAACAGGGGTCATCATCCAATCACTGATACGTCCCACTCATGGTTAAATAAGACCACCACAGATCTTTCTTCTATAATTATAATGCAAGGTAACTATGGTAACGATAGTTGGCAAATCTTGCCTTTTAAATGGCTTCTGTTGCACAGGTTTTTATATCTTCTTCTCCCTCCCCCTTCCCACACACATTTTCTTATTATTATAATAAGAAAATATGGATAAATATTACAAGATGTATGGATTCCTGTCCTCAGCACTACTGAAGATCATCGCTTCATCAAGACTGGCAATGGCATTTAACCCTGAAGTCAGCTTGGAATACCTTCATATTTTATGTTCTCGAGACTCATATGATCCAAGATTCCTGCTCCCTCATACCTTTACTACATCAATTCATATTCCCCTTTTTCACCAAATTCTAACACTTTCCAGAAGCATTACTGAGCTGAATCAGCTTCCAACAAGGTTAAAATCATGACATTTCATTCATGTTTGTAATCTCTATCTTAGAATTAAAACACATAGAAATTTCCTTCCTGTATGTAATTATTGGTACTCATACTCTATCTGAGCTAAGAATAATCCAAAGGAAGGCTGCTCAATTTCTGTAGACAGTGTTGTCATTTACTAGGATTTTGACCTAAAAGGAAGACTGGTAGAAAGCTGCTTGACTCAAAGGTTTATGTTGCCTGTGAGCTAACTGGCTGCATCTCCCCTCTTAATGTCTTTTTTCCATTGACTCACCTTTGATTTTTGGCAGATTCTGAACAACCTGTTCATTATAATACTGGTGATGTGATCACGGTGTGTCTGGCACTGCTTGTTTTATAGAACAAAACAGTACTTTATTTCTCTGAGTAGTTTAAGATTCATTGCTCCTCTTTCATCCATCAAATCATTTCATTTTAATCATGAACCAGATGTCAAACTACAGTTAAAAACTTGAGCTGCACGTTACTTGCAGCCAAGAGTACAAAAAATCAAGGGCAGATTTAAAGGTTTTTTTCTAAGAAAAGAAGCATTGATCTTCTAATTATAATATGTAATATTATCTTATCAGTTATCAGTACTATGTTATCAGTTCCTTGACTATTGAAAGAGTAAGGTTTAAAAAAAGATAAAAATAAAGCTAGAATTGCTGTATGCAGAGATACAGAAAAAATTTTTTGCTGAACTATCTCTATCTTTGGGTTTTGAAAATGGCTTAAATCACAGTGATAAAATTCCAGTGGCTTAAAAAACTGAAATCTATGGGCTAAATTCAGCTCTGATATAAATCTAGAGTAATTCAACTGTAAGCAGTGGTGGTGCTCCAGATTTACACCAGCGTAATTGAGACCAGAATCAGCATCATTTATTAAGCTGTAGAGCCCATGTTCGTCTCTCAGTATGTTTATTTAAGTCTCATTAGATACTGAGAAGGAACTGTATACCTAATGGCCTGCAATGGATAGCAGGCTCAGGAGCAGGGAAGGCAAAGTGATTTTCAGGGCTCAAGAAATGCAGTCTGTTCCCCAGGAGAGGGACTGTTGTCCCTCTCTTATTCAATTATCTTATTTACAGAGCCACAGAAAAATAGCAATGACCACATAGAGGGGGATTATGAAGTTACAATGATTATATCTGCATAACCATTCCATCTATCACATTAAAGTGGAGCTAAAAAGTTCTAGCTTGCATTGATAGGATGTTGCCAGTGAATGGTGTAGCCTTTTGAGAGGAGTCTGGTCTCCCCTCCTACCTATACCATTTTTATTCAGGCCTGTAGACACCTGTGTTCAAGTATGCAAGAATAAGCCCTTTTGGAATGGGACAAATATAATTTAGGAGCTGCTTGACAAGCTCAATATTCTTGGGTTATGCCACTATAATCATAGTTCTTAATAAAACAAATAGAGACCATCTGATACCTGTACTAGATTCAAATACAGCTACAGTAAAACATAGCCATCCTTCTATTTAGAGAGAACCCAGGGAAATGCAAAATTAAGGAGCCCATGTGGCTAAAGAAAGAGTCCAATTTATCATGAAAAATAGTGCATAGAAAGTCCAGAGCTTCTTATTTCACATAGGATATACACAGAGACCTGAATTCCTGTATTTGTGATATAGGTCCTCATACACTGAAAATCATTCTCTAGGGACTTGGTATATAAGCACACATAACATAAACTTGACTCTAAATCTGGAGATAAGGAAACCTTATATACCCATTTTCTTCCTAATCCTGAGATCATCTAGCTGTCAGTTTATGATGAGTTAACCAAAAGATTCCCAGATGCTGTTAGGGAAGATACTTCAGCCCTGCTCTCTCTATTACCAACCAAAAGATCACCCTGTGATGAAGATCTGGAAACCTCTGGGGACTGTTTTTCTTTGTCTGAAATTCCATGCTTCACTCTAGCAAAAATAACAAGTTCATTCTTTGTCTGCTTATCACAAGCAATAGGTGTGTCTAGAGAATGCACTTTTTCTTCCTTGGCTTTGATTATTTTCTCATTCTTAATACCGGCCATAAGAAAATTCATAGTTCATTTTATTCCAAGACACAACTTGCATGACTAGACTGAGGGTTTAAGTGTATATTCCTTGTGTACATATAATTACTATGCATGAAAACTACATGTAGTCACAGAAGCCAAAATTAAGTCTTGCATATGTAAATTCTTTAAGGATGGTATTTTACTTTGCTTTTTATATAAGCACCAAAAAAGCAAAGCCCCAGCTCTCCTTTAAAGCACTCATATTGGTTAAAGTTATCAAAACAAAGAAATCTGCATACACATAAAGGTATTCTAAACCTTACCTTCCCTCCCACCCCCTTTAAAAATGATGTTTCTTAGCATTTAAGGCCTCTTGACAAAAAGTGGTGGAAGAGATACATTTTTAATTGTCTTCTAGCAAGACCCAGTGAACAGAGAAGTCCTGGAAAGGCCATCTTAATTGGCCCAGCTCAGGACAGCTCAGGTCCAGTCTGAGTCCTGAGCTAGATGGAAAAAAAAGGACAACTTTTTTCTTCCTATTTTGAATTCTGCAACAAGTGCAATTCAGCTAATATGAGAGCCTGGCCAAACAAGAATGTGAAGTCTTTTAAAAATACAATTCCTCTGCCAAATGGCTTGTCAGAGAAAAATCTTTTTTGTAAAAGACCTTCCTAGATTCAAAATCAGCATCATGCTTAATCCAAGGTTCTTTTTAGATTTTTAAAAGCTGAAATGATATATAATAATGAGAAAGACCATGGATCTCTGTGTGACATATAAAAATGTCAAAGCTGATATTTTGGTTTTGAAATAACAGCATGGTATCTTAGCATAAAGCTGGTGAGTTATCCACATGCTAAACATTTGGAAAGTCCAGATGCTCATGGGAAATTTGTTTTTAATAACAAGAAAGATTTGGTTTTCTTTAATTGTTTTTTAGAAATGGAGATGAGAATGATTCCCTTTCCTCCAGGTTCTGAACCTGGTTCACTGAGTTGCTAAATATTTCCTGAGGTATCCTAAGCACCTCCCATCATCACTTGAGCAGGAGCTGAAGTCATGGTGAAGTCTGCTTCCCCATTGGATTTTTTCACATTCACTTTGAAAAGAATGACATCAGCATCCAGACTGAACTTAAACAACATAATTATTTTGCCATCCTTCAGACAGTATCACTGCTTAATAATAGGAAGTCATAAAGATACAATTATTCCCAGGGAATGGATCTCCTAGTGTTACCTGTAATACTCCCACATCAGTAATTGCATGGATGATTTACCATGCAACCTTTTACATTGCCAAAAATATAACTGGAATATTGTAGGACTCATATGCTTTAGGTTATACTTACCCAATTCTTGTTTTACTGGTTTACTCCATTAATATCAGAGATGCACAGATAATGGATGGCAAGAAATACGATAAACTTGTTAACCTCAATACCCACATGTGCTTCCGTTACATTCATCATTAATTATTTCAGGCTTCATTAATTAGTTACTCGAGACAGAATCATAATGTACGGTATTTAGGGTGCACAGACTCAATACAGGCAGAAAGGCATGACCTCGTAGGACTGTGCTCAAGGCGTTACACAACCCGTGTGGGGCTTCCTCGAGCAACTCCCATTCTGCTGCTCCTCCACATGCCACTGTATTATGTTACATGGCTGGTGTGTGTCTGGCACCGCCAAGACAATAAATAAATTTGCAACCAAAACATTTTCTTATTGCATTTCTCATGGAAATTTTGTCAGCTCTATGGTAAATTATTTCTTAGATTACAAGAAAGTATAAATTAATACAGGAGGAGATATATTTTCAATCAAATAGAAGCGGGACACAAGCTACCTAGCTTAAGGAATTGTACTGAGTCGTTATTCAGGCGCGTTTTTCTCTCACTCATAGCTAAGCCTTCATTAACATTAACTTTTAAAATAGATGCCTTGTAATCATAGCCCTGAGAAATGCTTCAAACCGTATTCCAGGATTTACAGGCATTTTACACAATATGGAGGACTAACACAGCACATGAAGAGCTTGTTCCAACTCATTTTGAAAAAATAATGCACAAGTCTTTCAAACAACCTTTAAACTTTCTCAGATTACTGACAACTATTTTGGTTAACACTCCAGGAGTTAACTCAGCCACCTATTTATTAAGAAGCAAAGTCAACACTTTTTAAACTAAGAGTAGACAAATGAACCACGTTCAGAGACTCACCACCACTCACCTTTTGCATTACTGAATTAGCATTTTGGAAATTAATGCAGAAGAGATCACCGTTTTTATTACAGTGTCAATAGACTTAACATCTTCGAATGTCAAAGATGAAAATGAAACCTTATCTGCCAGAATACTCTGTAAGTGATAGCACTATCTCCCCAGTACCCTTAGGACAGAGTTAGAGGGAATTGTTTTCCCTGTTAAGTATGAAACACAGTAAAGGTTAAATTGGTTAGTGGCTTGAGGTGACACATTTTTCAGACGTTCTGGATGAGATCGCCCCTGAAATTCTATTCTAGAGGTCAAAGTCCTTCTTTTTTTCCTTATGGTAAGCAGGCAGTGACTAACTGAAGCACAAGGAGAACTCGTAGGTTTATTAGGTGTTTCACTACCATTTGGAAAACATTTGCACCTTCATTTTAATTGAGTTTAATGGTGGCTGATGCTGGTGATCAAGCAGAAGCTTTGGTAATGCAGAGTGCACTGTGAATGAAGGCACTGAAGGAAGAACAGCACTGACTGGAACATAAGCGATTGCTTGTGATTCTAGCAGAGGAACTGCAGTCATCATTTAGTCGATGATGTTTATTATTAACTGTGAAGAACGAGCCTTAAGCAGCAGAGTGGGAAATCGCTGTGGGTGCAGTGGAAGTAAATGAAGATTTTTGTCCACTCAAGATAGGTTTGTACCCATTCGAGATAGATATTGATTTTTATCCTGAATAGAATAAATTATATTAAATCAACTTAAATTTCCTATAAATAACACAGTTGTTCAGTTCTATTCCTTTCCTCTATCAGCCCATTATTGCTCACAAAATAATAAGCAAAATAGGATTGATACAGGAACTACAGCAATTACGAAGTTTTCATTACTGTTACTGTTAGCCTAAGAAAACACAAGATGACCTGTGCTTTGCTGACCCTGTCAGCAATTTGCCACAATAGAAAAAAGTTTGGGGAAGGTATCTTGGTTTTTCACATCTTTCCTATGCCATATTCTGTTTACATCCATTCCACTCAAGTGCGACCCATGAGTCTTGGAGGACTCCCCAAACAACTCCAGAGAGTAAAGGTAAACCAACAAATATGATGTCCCCCACCTTCCTTGAGCATCTGTCTTTATGAAGCATGAAAGTCAACTTGTGCCTGTGCCTTGCTCAGAATCATTTTTCTTTTATGCTCCATTGTACTCTGAACAATTTCAGTTATAGTATGATACATTTGCTCAAAGTCAAGGTGACATAAAACAGTAAGCTTGTTTCATAACAGATAAATCCTGTCCACTATAGTGTCATATTAAGATGTTGGTCATCTACCTGAAGTTCAGGGACCTATTTAAATTGAAATGAACCACCTAAGAAGATATTAATCAGTGGAGAATAGACATCAGCATGTAGTATCATTCCAATGATTTTATGTTTTAGCAGCTTTATTACAGGAGGTATTTTAACTGTAAAGGTGACGCTCTCGGCTAAAGTCTTGAATAAAAGTTCTTCTGTTTATGTTTCAAACAGAAAGTGTACATTTCTTTTACAACAAAAGTTGTAAAGCTTTACAGCTTCACAGTGACTAGATTGACATGGTGGCAGATATCCTAAAGTCATATTAAAGCCACAGAAATGCAAAAATTATAAGTCATCCTTAATATTTCTCAGTTACTCATCAGAAACTCAAAGTAACCTGCCACTTTAGGCTTGTGTAGACAAATACCACCCTGACAGGAGGCACAGGGGCTGCCATGGAGTGCTATAAGTGTACCTTAAAGCAGATGGCTTCTCTCAGTTGCACCCAAAATCATATGAGTTCTCATGCTGGTTTGTGGTTCTCTCACAAAAGAACAAAGCTCGATATTTATACAAAACTTGGGAATTTCTTACAGTCTACAGTCTCAGGACTTGCAAGTCTCAATCTTTATACCAAACACATGATCAGAATAAAAATATATCAGCTGTTTCGGAAACACGTGGTTGATGGGCACTATATGGGAAGTTGGTTCACCCATGTTCTCATTAGCTTCAATGGGTGTTTTGTCCCCTGGTTTCATCTGCAGCAGGAGGAAAGCTTGCCCTCACAAGTGTGAGGAGCACTGACACAGCACATGTCCTTGGGACACTTGGTGCAGCCTGGTGCTAGGAAACAGTGACCTGAAAGTGATGTCAAAGCAGGAGCCTGAGGTTTCTCAGTCACTGCAGCTGCTCATGAAGAACCACGCAGCAGATAATGATGGGAAGCAGTGGTAGCCTTCAGCAGACCCATCATGCCTCACACACTGTGCAAGTTTTGCGACTGACCCCTGCCTAGAAACACAATCTACTCTGCACCGTTTATGCAGCACAAAGCCAAGGTCTCTGTCCCACTTCACACACTGTGCCACTGCTGATCAGCCTGCTCTGTGGCTTGCTGACCAGCGGCTGGTGTCAATGAGCAGAAGACTACAGCATTATGCAATAGCCCTGGGGTCTGTTAACCAAAAAGGGGCCCATACACAAGGGATAGTCCCTGGAGTCACATCCCATGCCGTGTAGCCCAAAGAGGCCAGGTACACCACAGATCATACAACCCAGTCCCATGTTATCTCATGCCTCAGTTGATAAGAAATTCAAATAGTCCAGTTCTCTTCTGAAACAGAAGTAGGAAGGCTTGAGAAATCAATATGCATGAAAAAAAGAGTAGATCACAGCTCTCTCTTGTCTACAAGGTATCTGTACAAGGACTTCAGTGAGAGAAAAGACAGAGAGTAAGGGGATCCCTTTTAACTCTAATGTAAACCACAGAAAGTCAAAACCTAAATACAGACACCAGAAAGCTGACCAGAAGTCTTTGGGGGGGTACCCTTTCACCTTTAGAATAACAGATTTGCTCCTCAGCCTAGCTAGTGCAGCCTCCCTCAGGCACTGACAGGTACCTTGCACTGTATAGGGTACATGCTGCCTAGTTTAGTCCTGGACACCTGGAGAGAGTGCTTGGCAGGTAGCTGTGTGGATGCCACCTTACCTGTGGCCACCCATTAAATACAGCTGAGGTTTTCCAAATTATTGAGGCAAAACCATTTTTTTCACAGGATGCACCAGTGTGCCAGGAACTCTGGATGTAAACACTTGAAATGTGCCTTGAAATGCCAGCTTTCATTGCATCCATCAAAACATTACGTATAAACAACTCCATGTTTGTTCAAGATGTATAGCTGCAGTAAGCAGAACTTGATCAGCTTGCCAGAAACAGCTCCAAGCAATGAGAGCAAATGTGACAAAATATGTTTGGCATGAACAGCAAAGTCAAAGACTGGAGACCCTAGCATACTTACCCTTTTTCTCAAAGTGATCGTAGAACACTTTGCCTTGTTTTATAAATTAACTCAAGTATCAGAAATGTTCTTCCCTTCCAGGAATAATGCTGTTGAGCATAAAGCTGCTGAACAAGTTTTTGCCTTCAGTTTGGTGTTCGGAGAATTATTGCTTCAAATATGAGGGCCAGACTAGAAGACTGCCATTTGTGCAGGCACCTATTTCTTCCCTCTAGCTTTTAAAGAATAGTCCGTTGAAAATATATTTGGCTTCCTGTTACCTTGCACCCTGAGTGCTTAATTATAGAAGTAGTTCAGGTTTTAATGGCCGGCTTCATAGAGGAAGTATGTTGGAACGACATGGGCAGAAAGGGATAGTAGGAAAGGGACAGATTTTATAGAATTTTAAGAGAACTGAGACAGGCACAGTGAGTCTCAGATTCATCCACTGGCAGGTTCATTTCCAGCTTCACCAGCTCAGGCTGTTAAAAGCCCTGCTTCTGTAGCTGAACTCCCCTTAGCTTTCTGACCTGCTCCTCTACTCTCCTCCTTTCTTAATCTCATGAGATCCTGATACCTGGAGAGGGGACTTCTGGCCTGCAGGCTGTTTAAGTTCTACTGCACTAACTGCCATGAGTCAAGGCACATGAGCCAGACAGGAACCACACCACTCTTCAACCTGGTCTGCATTTTGAACAGTCTTGGAGTAGCACACTGAGGGCAAGGCCCAGAAAAGGCAGCTTTTGCACATCTACAGTTGTCTGCATGTCGTGTGGCTTCAAGCCTGCAGCAGCAGAGAAGAATCTTTAATAAACCATTCAGGGTCTGGGTCCTTTCCTAAGGATGCCAGTATAGGTCCCACTGTGGTCACAGGTCTTCAGCACAGGGACGTTCCACAGGAGACTGACTGCAGCGATTCTTGCCAGCAGGTCCATTTTTCATTCACATATGCACTACCATTGTATCACATACCTGTACACCTCATATATTACTGGCTTAAATAATTTTTATCTTTTTCAACATTTGGCATTAATATAGAATGTATACCCTCTAAGGTCCCCATAGGGCTGGCAGAAAATCTTCAGCTGGGTGGCAAACTCCATGGGTAGCAGACAAGCAGTTACAGAGCAAAGGAGGTTTCTGGAAGGCTGCCAGCAAAATAACAGTGAGGCTTCTTCCTGTGCATGTGCTTAGCTTTGCTTCCCACAAGGCAGTACAAGCAGTGGTGGAGTGGGCTGGATGGAGAATGAGCAACACTGAGTCACTAATCATTGTCAATTCACTGATAATCACCAGAGCACCACTCCACAACGACAACCTGGCACTGCCACTGATGTCTTGCTGTTGATGAGGGGATCCTTCACAGGATTGCAGGCAGCTTTACTGCAAAAATCAGGTAGCTGCATAGTATGATAAAAAAGAAAAAAGGGGAAAAAAAAAGAATCTGTGCTTTTTCTAGCCAAATACAAGTCAATTATAATGAGTTCACTTTGTGTGCCATTGCTAAAGGAAGGAACAGTCTGTAATGTGACACATGCTGTACCCACTGCTTCACAGCTCAAGATTTCTGGTTATCTTTTTTTTTTTTTCCCCCAGTTGTTTACTTTGGCTTTACAGTAAGTGCATGATGAACGTACCCCAATTAAGCACTTTTTAACTGCCCCACAAAAAATTAACCTCTCTTTTCAATCCAGTTCCCTGGGTTCCTAGGCTTTACCTACTCTGAATTTAGCATAAACTCTAGTCGCTCTGATGTCATCTACTAAACAGTGTCAGGCTGGGTCAATGCTTTAGTGAGAAACTTCCAAGAAAAATCTAAGAGCTGCAGTGACTCATTCTCTTCCTTCTGACTCAGTACTAAATTGCTCTCCCAAGATGCTCTCCTGGAGGTGTTATCTTTCAGATGAGATATAAAGCTCGGGTCCTGATCACATACAGGAATTTTCTAAACAAGGGGAGGAGAAGTATGATGCATTTTGCTATATACCCCCCAGGACTCAAACCAGTGTTCACTCAGAAAGTGGCTGGAGTGGATAAGATGTTATCACTCCCAACTCACATGTTTGTTCCCACCCCCTTGTTGGAGGGTTAGTGGACAGAGGGATAGCACAAATGGCTCTTAATCTGCTTCAGCCAGAGACAGTTTTAAAAAACAGGAGTTGGATGGATACTGGTGTCCCAGCTGATTTGGCTGAGTCAGATAGGGAGAGCACTCACAATTCCTCCCACCAAGGGAGGTAAGGGCAGGACGACTCCCAACACTCCTCAGCACTGATAACGGTGCAGAAGAGTGGTATGTGAGAGAGATGTGGAGAAGAATGTCGCTCTGAAGTCTCCTGGCTGTATCCCAGAGGAGAGTTTCTACTACTTTTTATTTGTTTGTGATAGTATGTCACACTGTTCATGTCATTTCTTTCCACAGGCAATCTATGAGTGAGGAGTTGCCTGATCAGCTAAGTCATAATAACTAAATAGATCTCACTTTTGCCTCCTCAGCCCATCTGCCCTTCTTCCCTACCGTTTCTAATTTGCTTTTCACCTTTTCATCTACGAAGCCCTCATAAAGTGTTTTGCTACAAGCCAAAGGCTTCCAGCCTAGGCCTAATGAGCGGGGTCATGGAACATCAATGAGCTGGAGTTCAGTGAGCCTTCAGTTTCATGTGCCCAGATCTTCCCCTTAAAAAAAAAAAAAAAAAATAAAGGAAACCTTTCTCCTCCACCATCTCAGAGAAACTCAATAAACCTTCGGCCCTAGGAGTTATGGAAAAAAAAAAAAAACCCTCATGGTCATTTTAGAAGTCAACTGATACCTTTAATTGCTGCTAATAGGCTGAAAAAAACCCACCCTGAAAATGGAACTGCTCAAGCCATGACAATAGGTGGTGATGATAATGTTGACTTCTCAACCTTTGTTAGCTAATTATTGTACATCACTGCATATGGGAAGAAGAAAAAATTCCCAGAGCTAATTCTGCTTGGGCAAGCATTACCATTCCTTTGCCTCCTTAAAATTTTACCCAGAGCAGTAATGCAAGGGGAGAGTTTGGTTCACAGGGGCTGCAGCACTCAAGAGAGGAGAGCAATACTGATGAGTCCCCTTCTCAGCAGTACCTCAGGGATCAGTCTCTGCCTCACTGAAAAGAAGCCAGGATATCTATACACCCTGCTGTGTGAAGCAGTGTTTGGAAGAGTAACCTTGGCATTTGCACCTCACCCTGTTCAAGCTCAGTACCTATGGATGCTGCATTTCTGCAGTGAGTAATGAAAACTCTGTACTGTACATGATGATTCATTCCTTAAGTCTGCCCACAGCTTTGAAATCTTTCATTAACTATCTGATATGCATTCAACAGATTAGCTAAATGATCTAAACATTATGTAATTAATCTGCAGAGTGCAGGTTACCCTATCTGACATTTAGTTGGGAGCATTTAGGTGTTTGCACTTTATGGTCTTTTACAGGCAACCCAAAGCAAATATTCAGCAAGTGAATAAAATATCTTGCCTAATTAAAACAGCTCTGAATAAACCCCTAATGTATCACATTGCGTCAGTTTGATGTCAAAAACAAGGCTAATGTGATGTAATGGTATGCCACAGAACACCGTAGGTGCAAAATAATTAATTGTATCCAATGCAAAGTAATAGGAATATGTTCAAATAAATACAGCAATACTCTGTGTGTAGGCAGAGCCCTTTTCCAGCTCTGCATTAAAGCAAACTGCTAGGCAGCTTCACTGGTCTCCAAGGAACCTGAGGAAAAAGTGTTTCTCTCATCTCCGGTTTTTCTAAGTACAGTTTTATGAATAACGGCCTTTTAGGCTTGGTGAAAAAGATTGGTTCAGTCTTGGTTCAGCCTGGTTCAGAAAACAAATATGTTGTTTTCATTTTTGTTTGGGGAATCTCTTTTCTTTGAAAAGAAGATCTTTTCAATAAATTAATTGCAAAACAAAAAACAACTATTCAGACTAGAAAGGCAGTACATGTAATAGTTTAAATACTGAAACAAATACTTAGGGCCTTTCCATCTCTTCTGAGACCATTCTGTGAATTTGACCCATCATTTAATTCTCACCAAAATTACCACAGTGATTTTTGCATCCCAGACACACAGAAAATAATAATTCCTCTCCTGCACTGGTTTTGTGTGGCCTACCATTACCTAAAATAAATAAATAATTGTGTATATAATTCTTAGTGTTCATCATTCTATTAGGTTCAGACATCTTTGAGGGAGAGAACTATGAAGGATTTACTCTTCACAAGAAGCAAGTGGCAGTTTAGGAATTAACTGTTCCCACAACCACCGAGCCATGTCCCACCTCCTGAGATTAGCTATTTAAATGACAGGAAGGCCTGTAAATAGAATTATGTTTCTGAAGGGAAGCAAATTCTTTCACAATATTTCATCCCCTTTGTTGCTAAGGGAGGCAGACACCTGCCTGTACTGTCTTGTACCAATTACCACTTATCACAGTCTTTCAAATAAGTGACAAATAAAAACTGCAGATGGAGAGATGAATGAGCAAAAAGGACTTATCCCTGAGAGCACCTGGTCTGGAAGCATATATTTTTTTTCTTCTCAGGCCAAAGCTAGCTCATGTCACAGGCACAAGAAGCAGCAATCAGCAGAGGTGTCAGAAAGGCCACAAACTCAGAGCCTCTCTTCCCTGTGCCAGAGGGATGAACACCAGGCTCCCTGCTGCAGCCAAGGGAGGTGTTGGAGTATGTGGTGTGGCAATGACAGCTGAGAGGAATGAGATGGTGGAATCCTTAAGCCCCGTCTTCTATATTTTCCTTCCTGTGCTGCAAACCCTGGTCTCACTATCCTTCCCATTCACAACAATTTTCAATTTTGCCTCAAACCCAAAAGCCGTGACCCAGCTCTGCTCCAAACCTGGGATGCACAGAAGGAACAATGGGTGCATCCTGAGTGAAGCCTTTCAGAAGACACTTTTTTCCACTCCTTACAGCCCAAACACCAAGAAAAGGACTCAGTTGACAAAATACAAATATCTATACTGTAAATATTTCTATTTGAGCTTGTAGTCTATGTGGCCTTTAGAGTCAAGAGGGAGAAACAGGCACTTACAGGGTATAATTTATCTCATCTGAAAGGAAATGGCTAAAATAGGGCAGTTCTTTCCCTTGACTATAAAAGGAGCAGCATGACGTGCTCAAAGGAAATATCTAGTGTGAGCATCTACAGTTAGGTAAGATATCTCATATCTCCATCTAATTAAGGGAGATAGCAGAATTACATTGATTTCAGCTGTAAAAATCATCACACTGACATTTTCTTCCCATGTAAGTGACTACACTAGCATTTTTTTATTGTTTCGGTTTGGGTGGGGGGAGTTTAGTTATATAGCCCAGGCTAAAGCTTTCCACAAACAATTTGCAGTCAAGAGAACAGCAGTGCAACTGCTGGTGCAAACAAGAAACTTCACCAACAAGCAATCAAAATCTGCTCTGACATCTCATCACACATATAAAAGCCCGAAAAAAGCTGATGTTACCATATAGAATACTGTCCCCTCTAAAGACAGAAAAGTGGATGCTAACAGGAAAGAAACAAAAAAACCCAAAACATACCAAAAAAAAAAAAAAAATTAACTGCCCTGTCTCCAGAAAGTTACTTTATTTGTTTGCAGGAAAACATTTTTTTTAAGTACCCCTTATTGTGCTATGTTATTTTAAACATATTTTAAACTTTAATCTAATTGCTTGATATAACTTTACTCCGTCATGGGTGCCATCAGTCCTGCAAGGGCACAACTTGCTACATTAGAATAACTCTTTTTCTGAGTTTCATGATAATATTTTAGCTGTTGTTAAACAGGTATATTTTATAAGGAAAAAAATTGGTTGGTAGACTGCAGAAGGCAAGGAAATAGCAGGATTGTGCTGAAGTGCTATTCATAATGAGTACTCTGGTCTCTCTTTGCTTTGTTTGTATTGGTAGGAGCTAGGCAAGACAACATTAACAACAGGCACATCTTTACGATACTGCACTAAATTGAAATGCCTTTCTTATTATGGTAATGCCTGAGGACAAAACAAGATTGGGTTCCCATTATTTGTATAGTGCTTAGCTAAAAAGTGCTCAGAGTTTACAGTCCAAGTAGACAATACAAAGAAGAGAAAAAGTGCTCAGCTAGCAGCAATAGCAAACATCGGGTGGTTTTTCTTTTTTTTTTTGGTGGTAATGACAAACAAAAAGTATGTTCAAGAACTGAAGGAAAGAGACCAAGACATTATGGCAGGTAAGAAGGGGAAAGTGAGATAAGGACTGTGAAGGCAATGGCAGGGGACGTTTTGACCATGCCATCATCATTCAGCACAGGACATAGCAGGAGAAGGTCTCAGCAAGTCTTCAGCTTCTGTCTTTAATTGTTCCTAGAGCATGTTGTTGGTATCTATAGTTCCCTGCCTTTATATCTCCATCAGAAGCTTTAGTGGGAGGTTAGGAAAGCACCCCCCTTGCCACAGGGACCATAATGCCCCTGATGTTGAAGTGAGAGATGGACTTGAACCAGGTGACACTGTAACACTTCCACATCTAATGGAGTAGTTGCTGCTTTAATTGCCTCTGAGCAACTCCAGCAGGTTAAACATACGTATTTAACCAGGTGCCTGTTGGCAGGTTTGAGTACTTTAGCAAGCATAAATTAGCATAGCCTTACTGACATTAGCAAAATGGGACTGATTTACAGATTCACTTAGGAGCCGCAGCTTTGTATCCATGTAGGCAGTAACACGCCTGAACCCTTCCATAGGAAAAGAAAGCTTCTCGGCAGGAACTCCTTTGGACAACAGGAAAGAATTGCTTTGAATGTTAACAGGTCTAGTTTTTAAGAGCCACAGGAAGGAGTGATTAAGCAAGTAGATGTGTAGAATTTTTTTCTATCCTTGGTGTTCTGTTGGCTCACTTTGTAAGAAGGACACAGGTGATGGGGTTACAATGTCCTCATTGTCATGCTGGTTTGAATTAATGAGATTTCAACTTTTATCTGAGCATATGGCTCTTTTTTCCTAATCTGTGCAAACAGTCTAAAAACAATGACAATTTGTCTCCCTCCACTCACCCTACTTTTAGCACAGAGAATTGCTGCAGCATCTCGCCAACTGCATGCTTCTCCCAGTGAAGTGTAATAACAGGCCTATTGCACAGCAAAATTACCATTGCTGGAATAAACGTCATGCTTTCAGAAACATTGGATGTCGAGCCTCAAAGAGCAGCTAGCCCCCTATAGGTATGATAGGAGCGGAGCTTGTACAATTATCCCCATGCTAACCTGCAAGAGCTGCCCAGCATGGACCAGCAATGTCTCTGGAAGGAGGTGAACACTATCAGACAAGGATTCACTTCTTGGTTTTTGCAGTGGTATGAAGGTGCCATAACTCTGTATTAGGATAAAAACAATGGAAGAATAAGGCTTTCTGGATTTAGGGATGATTATTAATTTATGGATTCCACCAACACTGATCAAACAACATGCACCAGTAAATAAGGATCTTTGTTCTTGCACAGTAGAAAAAACCCTAATATTCAGAGCAGTCCAATTCAGATATTATATTGCCTAAACAAACATGGTAACTTACTAAAAAAAAGACACTTCATCCGTTATTGTTGATACTACACACAAAAAACAACATGTAGAGACATTAAATATTAAAACTTCAAACACTTAAGGAGTCAGAAGACAGGATAATGATCCCTGAAAGTGGATAGCAGAGGAGAGAGAGACTAGGGAAGCAAGCAAAATGTCTTCTCCTACACACCCTGTGAGGCTGTGTACCACTCAGGGGTTTGCAAGTCCCATAGATAAGCTAAGGCCTGACAGCATTAGAATCTGCATCATTGCTATTTACTTGACAGGCACAGCCATTTCCTGTATCTCTGTAAATTAGCAGTTAGCATCTGAAAAACTCTTCACCACTGAGCCTATGTATGAATCTGAAGAGGCAGAAACAGGATTGTCCTTGGCAGACTGTTTATTTGTGGGAGTCACGGACTTCCCATGTTTATGGAAAAGAGAGACTAGGGTTAAGGTTACAGTGACCAGAGTATGTCAGAGCCTACCTTGCGCCTCTGCACTGCCAGTTATCAGTCTAGCCCTTAGTCATTTGGCACTTTTATCACAGCAGACATGAGTTCTTCTCGCTTTACAGTTCTTTCAAGTTATCTAAGTGCTCAGTGCTATGGATGCACATGTGCCTCTCACATTGCTCCAGCTTTATCTCTGGTAGTTGCAGACACATTCCATATGTGAGCACTAAACGGGTCAGAGCAGCCCCACAACTGAAGGACCAAACCGAGCGTTTCACACATACCTTAAGCACATGGCCGCTTAGAGGTCTTGGCAGCCAGCCTGCTCCTTCCGTGTCAGTCACACATCATGCACCTGCCTACGCTGCTGACACCTGCTATGCAGAAGTTCCCTATCTCACTTGTGTGAGGTTGGCCAGTCCCTGAAGAGCCTTAGCCAAGAGTACTGCTTGAGAAAAGGCATTTGTGTTAATAGGAAAATTCATGCAGGAAGAAGTGGAATTCCTCTACCAGGCTTTCATCATTAAACAGATTCTATGCACACACAATGTTTCACAGCCTGTAAATAGATGGTTAAGCATTCTGTTGTGTGGTCAGTAGCCTTGAGCAATGTTGGAAAGCTCAATCAGTTCACTGGATGGCTTTGCAAAACATTCACCTATTGATTTATTCACAAAAAAAAGAGTTTACTTTCAACACATGCCCCATTATCTTTGTCACTTTTTCAGCCATGCTGAGAATTTTATATATATTATATATAAAATTTCTAGCTTCCCACATTTAGAATAAATTATTCATACATTTTTGCTTTTCATAAATTATATTTTTGCATATTTTAATGCAAACCTCTGCAATTAAGGCTCCTGAATTATATAGAACTTATTGCCTGGGAGCTGCAATTGATCAGTCAGTACTCAGTCAACTGGAATGCAAAGTGGTTGTGTTTTCTTGCTTTGGTCACTGTGTTATTTGAAATTTTTACAGCCCACATTAGTCAAACAAAACTGTGTACCTATAGTATTTGAAATTCAGGAGAAGCTTGTATTTAAGACTACCATTACTTTTAGCTGATTGGGATAAACAGCGGAAACTTCTTATCTCTGTATAGATCAACATTCTCGAAGTACAGTCGAACAATAACATTATACAGCCACAGCAAAATAGCAAGTAGCAGCAGAGGACGAGACTGACAGTTTACATCAGCCCACAACATTTTTCTTCATTAAAGGATTCTTGACTACACAGTCCTGAGTGATATATGTTGAAAAATCAGTTTGTCCATCTGATCATCACTTTTTCTTAGGTGTTCTTTTAGGGGAAAACAGCTTTTGGTGACCCAAAGCATTATAAGGAGATTTCTCAGATATCCCTTTGCTAAGAGCAAAGAGAAAATACTTATCACTTAGGATATAGAGGTACATTGTGATTACAGTTCAGACAACTCCATGATGCTATGAACAATGAGGCCTCTTAATCTACTAGGCTTAAATCTTTCCCATGTTAAGTGACCTACTCCAGTGAGGTGTCAATCTGTGATCTTCCCTACCCACCAAACCCACTCTGCCTGGAAGAGTGGTAGGGTTCCCCTGTACTCCAGGTGAGAACTCTGGAAGCAGTTTCCCATTATCTCATTTACTACAGAAAAATTCTAGCACACATGGTTACACCTTGGCAATTTGCTAGTACAAGTGCTTGATGTCTGTGTGTGAAGTCCAGTATAGGATACTGTCTACAATTTCAGAAAGGTCCCTAGACTGTAATAAAATGTCTAAAACCTGTTCTACTATCAGCTTTGCGTGTCCCAGGGAACACCATATAGGACTATCATTTAATCCCAGTAAGGACTGAGATATTGCTTGTTGTCAATGCCAAATTTTATTTTTGCATCCATTTCACAGCAGTACCAATCAGTTTTTGGAACAAGAGGCTCAGCATTGTAAACCTACAAAGCCAGCAAAGATCACTCAGCTCATGCAGGAAGAAAAGCACAGTTTAGAAAGGAACTTAGTCTGGGTAAAGTCTAGGTGAGTTTGTAACCCTCCATATCCATCATTTTCCTTAGAGCTTGGCTTATCTTTTGACTTGATTACTTGTTCCCAGACTGTCAGAGATTACAGTTTTGCTTTGCAGGCATTGAGGCAATAGGTATAGTAATTATCTTGCCTTTCAAAGTGTGTGTTTTATCAGAAACGTAGTTTGATTGACTGATTTCAATCACACACGGTTCATAAAAATAAGGTTCCCAAGATTTCATTTCATGCCCCTGGATTTCTTCAACAGGCTTCCAGTGGCCCAAAATCCAAGCTTATTTTGCATAAATTGGATTAGACTGAAGATACATTTCTTGTATACATTTAATTCCACTAAAATGATAGAACACGTTTCTAAAAGCAGCAAATGGCCTTGAAAATTTCATACATCCATCCTTGACTGTGTCTTATGAATGCTATGGGTAGCAACAGGTACTAAGAGTGTGGATGCAGCGTTGGTCTCACCTTGGAAGGAGAAGTGAAGAGGACGAGTCAGTTTGTAGACCTTCACAGGCAGCCTTTGGACCATCCCTCATGAAAGCATACCAACTAACACTACTAAATCTTCAGATGGTACAAAAACTTCTAAAACCTCAGTTCATGTTAAATTACTTTTTCTTTTTAGATGTATTTTAGCTTTATTCATGAAACAAGACCTTGAAAGTTAATGAATCCCTAGTCACTCTGGATCAGCACAGATGTTGAAATCCTGGGATGTCATCCAATAACTGTAACATTAAAGACATTACATTCCATATCTATAGAAAAGGATAATCACACAGACCTCTTTTGTAAAATGCTTTAGGGGCTACTTTATATAAGTACCAGGTATTAGGTTTTTAGTAATAGACAACTTGTATAACAGGTAACTCTTGAACAAAAGAAACAAATAAAATTATTTTCCATTAAATCACCTTACTGAAAAACTTGACAAACCACACTTTATTAATATGACTATAAGAAATCCATAATTGAACTTCAAAAATAATTGCTTTAGTGATATCAGCCATCTCAAAAAGCACAGGGCTATTTAAATCATCTAATCATCTTGTCATACTTTTCAAACTGAAGCATTAGTAGCTTGATCAAGGGTTCGAATGCAGCTCAGACCTTCAGCCTTGATTTAATCTGACTCCCTGCTGACATTGAATGGAAACACATAAATCTTATTAGGCTTACAGTGATTTCCTTCAATCATGACTTTAATAAAGCAGGTTGCTTTCTTTCAGTGTGCCAAAATCTGTAAAGTTCCAAAAACTAAATAGCTTTCTATTAAGTAAACAGAAAGTCAGTATGAAGGAGTATTGAAGTACATTATACAACACCAGGACTGGAACTTGAGGGATCATTTGCGAAACCCTGAACCCATTATGAAGTTCACCTTTTTGAAGGGAAATACTTGTGTGTTGCCAATGAATTTCTGTTATCATAACTGGAAAAACATTATTTTTTTTAATTAACTGTGCATAGTTAGTTTAAGATTAGACTGTAGTCCAACCTATACAATTGTGTGTGCCATTAGGAGAACAAACACACAGATGTTACGTAGACATCTGTGGTGCAGGAAATAGCAGGAGAGGTTGTGCATTCAGTGATCTCAATTCACTTCAGTATTATGTGGGATGAGTTTTCCCTTAGGTCTTGACCCCATTATCCATGTCTGCAAAACTTAGAAAGCCTTCATAGAATCACAGAATCACAGAATGGTTTGGGTTGGAAGGGACCTTAAAGACCAACTAGTTCCACCCCCCCTGCCATGGGCAGGGACACCTTCCACTAGACCAGGTTGCTCAAAGCCTCATCCAGCCTGGCCTTGAACACTTCCAGGGATGGGACATCCACAGCTTCTCTGGGCAACCTGTTCCAGTGCCTCACCCCCCTCTCCGTGAAGAATTTCTTCCTGATATCTAATCTAAACCTCCCTGTTTTCAATTTAAACCCATCCCCCCTTGTCCTGTCATTACAGGCCCTTGTAAAAAGTCCCCCCCCAGCTTCTTCGTAGGTCTTGTAGAGATACAAGGAGATGTTGGCTTCATTGGAGCTGAAATTTTCTACGGAAAACCAAGGCTTCCTACAAGCACAGCAGTGAGGAGATATAGAGAAATATTTGGTTTTCCCCTTTAACCTCAGCAGAGAGTTGCTATGCATGTATCTGTGACCATTATTCCAGGTGACAAAAGAGACTAATGCCTTTCTACTGCTTGATCTGCTCCTATCAAAAGTTCTGCACTGGGACTTTGAGTCTGCATTAATTATTAGAGGGCTCATTTAATCCTCAGGTACAACCCCATAAGCCCCACTGAAATCAGAGAAAGTGGTATGTGTGTGTCCCAGAGGAGAGCTGGATCCTTAGCTAAATAATGGTTTTATTTTCCAGGAAAACAGACCTACTGACAGGCACAAGGAAAAAATCCTTCAAAGTTCATGACCTCAGAAAAAATTCCCTAGTCTGGTAGACTCACTGTTAAAACTTCTGACTCATTTGAATGGACGCTTTAGCTGAAGATTTATCAAATCTGGTGTAAGATGCCCTGTACAGTTTTCTTCACTGTGAGTTGCTGGAGCCACTGTGGATCTAAGTGGATGAATCATATGATGTTTAATCATACTAGAAAATCAATTCCGTATCCTGGGCTGCATAAAAAGCAGCATGGCCAGCAGGTCACGGGAGGTGAGTCTGCCCCTCTGCTTCACTCTTGTGAATAGCACTGCGTTCAGCTCTGAGGTCCTCAGTACAAATAAGACATGGTCCTGTTGGAGAAGGTCTGGAGGAGGGCCACAAAAATGGCCAGAGGGATGGAACATCTCTTCTGTGAAGAAAGACTGAGAGAGTTGGGCTTGTTCAGCCTGGAGAAGAGAAGGCTCCGGGAAGACCTTATAGCACCTTCCAGTTCCTGAAGGGGCCTGAAAGAAAGATGGGAACAGACTTGCATGTAGCGATAGGACAGGGGTAAAGGTTTTAAACTAAAATAGGTTAGATTCAGACTAGATTTAAGGAAGAATTTTTTTTTTTAAATGATGGTGGTAAAACACTGGAACAGGTTGCCCAGAGAGGGAGTAGATGCCCCATCCCTGGAAACATTCGAGGTCAGGCCAGATGGGGCTCTGAGCAACCTGATCTAGTTCAATGCAGTGGGGGTTGGACTAGATGATCTTTAAAGGTGCCTGCCAATCCAACATATTCTCAGATCCTATGACTTGAAAACCATTAATTGTTTGCACAGCCATAAACCATACCCTGTATTCTTTGGACACTCACATGTAGAGCTCTAATAAGGTACATGCCTATTCTTTTTCAAAAAGTGCTAAAGAAGATGTTGGACAAATATTGGAGAGGGTGTAGAGCTTACAAAGATACACCAGAACCTATCCCATGCTAAAGCAATGTGAGCAACAAATAGGTTTGTATTCTCACAGAGGGAAACAGCAAGTAGGAAATGAGTACCCAAGAGACAGGAATATAGAGAGTCAGATCCAGCCTAAACTTCTGAATTTTTCCTATCAAATATCTCAGAAGACATTTTCATTAGCAAACATAAGTGAAAATAGTCCTGTTATTAACAAAGCACTGCATAAAACTCCCTGTAGTCTTAAGTGAGAAGACAGATCGGTGAGTGATAAAAGCTTGAATTCAATAAAGAATGCATTAGACACATTTAAATGACTGCATATATAGCATTGGAACATGATTTATGAAACCTTGCAGACACTTAAGTGTATATAAAAATATGACTCCATTGTTAAAACGGGAATACATGCTTTTGATGATCAGTGAAGCTACTATTATTTTTAATGGCATTTTCAGTGAGGGAAATGGAGAAGGCAGAAGCTATCTACAAGTGTTGGTATAATGTGATGAAAAATGTTAGTTGAAAAAATAAAGGGAATTTTTTAAATGTCAAAACAGTTTTACAATTTTTGGAAAGGCCAAAATCCTTGCTTTCTATGCTTTCAATATTAAAAAAATATTCACTGTAGATTAAAATAAGGAAGGGTTAATGGTCTTAAATAGCCCACAACCAAATGATATTTGATTTCAGATTAAGCTTTTCTTAGATTGATGTGAAAATGAAGCAGCATGGGATTTCCTTTTTCATTTTGCAGAAATCCTCTCTTCTCATTCCTCTTCAAAAAATTTGTTTTGATTTGAACTAGCCTGAATTTTTCAGTGTTGGGGGTTCAATGACTATATTTATTCATGACAGTAAATCATATCATAACACTGGCATTACAGGACAACAATAACTGAGTAGTGAATTCAGTATCTTTGACAGTCTAAAGATTTAAGGAACTATATATTCCACTATCTCTTCTACTGGGTGTTTTCCATGGACCACAGAGATTTATTCATTGTTTTATTCACTGTTTTGTAAGATAAATGAGAAATAAGTAGCTCAGACACTTCTTCACACTCTTATCCTTTTTAAAATATATATGTATTAGTTTTCATGATGTGCTAAGCCCACTGCAATCATCCAGAAATACTTGAATGCTATTGCAAGATACTCACAATCTAACAGCCAAGACGACAGAGAGAAGGAAAGGGAAAAGAAATTCTGCTTTAAAAGGAAATTTGGTGGGCATATTAAATGTGAAAGCATGTGCAAGGTGCAGTGTATAAAGTCTTTTACGCTTTACATATGAATGTCTCAACATCATCATCATCAACATTATCAACAACATCAGTGTCTGTGAATAGGTATCACTGAACACAGCTATCAAAGAACTCAAGGTGATACATAGGCAAAACTGTCCTCAAGTTAGTGGGGGGAAATAAAAAGGAAAACCTCATTTATTTTTGTGCTGTGAGGGTTATGTGAATTGAACTATTGAGTTGAGCTACAGCCAGACTCAGGCCCACAGCTCCTCTGACATGGTACAGTTTACCATTCCAAGGAAAAAAAGAGTAACCAGTGACTTAAATGGGAGGTGCAGTTGGGAACATGAGCAGATACAGTGCCTCAGTGATTCACACTTACACCATACGCACATACACACACACACAGCATGTAAGTCTAAGGCCAGATCCAACTGCAGCAGCCATGTGCATACCATCAGTCACACACCATTTTCTTCCCAAGGCATTTCACAAACTGTGCCCATCAGATCTGTGTGGGTAGTCCATGTGGAGGAGGTTCTTTTTCTTCCTAGTTATTGGTATGGCAACAGTTAGTTACATCTTGGTTGCATTCAGAAAATGATAGAAATTCTTTGGCTGGATCACAGACAGGCAAAAAAAAATGTGACAAATGTTAAAAAGTGTTTTTATCAGGCTGTTTTTAATTGGATAATAGCCTACTGCATTATGGCAGGGAACTATGATTTTTCTTCTGAAATAGGTTTAACTTGTTGAATAGTGTCATCCCTGTGATAGAAAAAGAAAAGTCAACCATGTACTGTATTTAGAGCTCCTATTTGATAGATTACCCTCATATAGAGATTCCTCCTAAGATTTACAGAGAAACAAACAAAAAAAACCCAAACAAAAAATAACCTTGCCTTTGTATTTTGGCACCTCTTGGAAACCATGGAAGAGAGCATCTAAGTAAGGTAAAACCTGAGCTTCAGTTTCCTCCACTCCTCAAGCAGTGCTAATGAACTGGGGCAGATCCAAGAGTTCTAATGTTAGAAGAGGCTGTGCACTTTTTGTAGGCCAGCAGTAACAAAAATCCTCACAGAATCATAGCAGACGCATGGTTTAGTGGTAAGGACTCAGAAAGAAGGTCTCGTTTCCCACAGATCCCATGTTTCTTAAAGATCTCTCCTCAAGCTGCCTTTCTACCATCCCAGTATGAGACAACAAATTGGAACACATGACTGTCATCAGCTGTGATGGCACTGAAGCAAAACATCCACGAACTCTGTGGAGAGTTGGGTCTGGGTATAAACGCTACCACTGAGAGTCAGCCACACTAATTATTGCCCAGTCACACACACTGACAGCCACAGTGCTGTAAACTGGGAATCTTACACAAGGATTCCTTCCCTTGCCCATCAGGGAACTGTGTTTATCTACTTCCATCTTATAACAATTTAGGAAAGCTGACTGTTTTCCAGTGTTTACATTCTGAATCTTAAGATATATCCAAGACGCATGGGCATGTATGTGTGCATAAGACATTTAATCTTAGTCCCACAAGCTGTTCCCAATGTCCTTTCTTAAGAGGACTGCAAGGAACTGTCGTGCGTTCTGATTCATTCTATTAAACGCATGTTGGCTAATCAAACTGTTGGCTTTTATGGTATGATTCAGGAAGCAGTTGCTTGTTATTTATGCCTAATAGCAGTGTTTTTAGATGATACTGTAAAATGTACCCTCAGAGTGAATCAGGAAAGAATGAGGAAAATACCACATATCTTCTGCAGTGAAAATTCTTGTTCTGAAACAAGCGTTTTATAGTGCTATACTTCTTATTAACTATATGGCCTCCAGAAACAATGACAGATTTATTTTCTTCTTCAGTAACATCCATTACTTCACCTCCCTGGGTATATTCCAGGGTTACTGGTACTGTTCCTAGCATCATTTCTGTACTGGAAGAGATATTTGTTAAATGTTATTTCCTAGACAAAGTGGTGCTGATCTGCCACCATCACACTCAAAATCGTAACCAATAACATAATTAGTGGAATTCCCAATTTTTTCTGGCTAACCTTTCCAAAATATGTGAGACGGGTGTATTATTTCTGAAGATGCATTTTTCAGCATATCTAGATTCTCAAAATGTTAGAGACTGAAACTCAAGTGAAAAATAATCCCATATTTCTCAGATCCAGATAGTGAAGTCTAGATAGGAGTAATCAAGAGAAGTAAAAGCTGTGTTTAGCAAATACTTATTTCTTACTGAACACTTGATCATCTCTAGTTATAATAATTTAACTGGTCATTTGCAATATTCTTCAGGCATGGTTTACATAGTATTTGTTGAGTAGATCATTGTTCATAAAGGATGACAGACAGGGTATTTATGAAGGTCCTGTGATGAACAGAAGAAAATACTGAGTGGAATGGAAATCAGAGAGTTGAATCCTCAGACATGATTTTTCAGATTGTTAGATCCTTGACTACACATACTAATGCATATAATCTCATGAGATAAGAAAATACAATTGGACAGAAGGGCACTATCATGCACAATAATCCTGTTAAGAACATAAAGTGTTGGTGAGGTCTTTCCATCCTTCTCACATGGAAAAATTGTCCCCAGTTCTCACAGACTTTAGTGACAGATCTGAGGGAGGTTTCTGAAGTGATTAAAAGAAAAAGATAATTTCTGAAATATTTGTGTGTGTAACCCAGTCAAAAGAAAATTTAAAACAGCTTCTCATGTGTAATGTTGCTTATACAGGTACTCTGAGGAGCTCTACATCTGATAATGACATGATTTTCTCCTGAGCTGTTGGAAACAGCTTGGGAGATCAGACAGGTAACTGAAACTGAGATACATGTATACATAAAGTATTTCTCCCTTATTCCTATTGAAAATCTTCACTGATTGCTCTCCTGTAGACCTGGTTGGGAAATGAAATTTTTTTCCATGGGAAATTAGTTTCTACTTCAAAGCAGAATTAAAAAATGGAGTATCAAAAAAGTAAGACAAAAAACTTTGAGAAGTTTCAAAATAAAATTGCCAAAGTGAAAAATTACTGTATCTGTGACTGGAACAAAAGCCCCTGCATAACTCAATATTTCTTCATTTCAATTCAAATAATTATTTGTATCTGAAAAGTATACTTCTTTCAAACTGCCACCTTGAAACGTGGGGGGCTTTGCTTTGATTACCTCAACTCTAAAATAAAAAATATGCATTGAAACTGACATTTTCCCACAGAAAGTTCTTATTTCAGCAAAACCACATTTTCCAAGAGGAAAATTTTTCATGTAAAAATATTTCAACCTGCTTTACTTACTTGCCAGGAAATATGAAGCTGTCTATAACCGGCATCTTACTAAAATTTTTCCAACATGAAAGTTGTTATAATTTTGCAGTTGAAACTTTTAAAATATTCTGTTGATGAAGAGAATTTGGCCAGGAAACAGAACAGTGCTTATTATAGCACCAATGCACAGAAGTCAGTTAGCACACTTCATGGCTATCACATGTTCAATTACAGCAGCACATTGTAAGCATGGGTCAAGCAAAAATAAATCCAGGAGTTTAAATTTCTGCTTCTTCAAACATTCCAGATGTAAAAATTTTCCATTTGCTTCATCTCAGTCAACTGAGTTCAACGTGGTGGGATAATTAACCCCCTCAAGTGTTCTGCAAACATTTCAGTCCAGAAATAGCTTTACCTCTTTGTGAATGTTGATATACTTTCTCGCAAATGTATAAGAATAAAGTGATTTAAATACAGTTGACAGATTAGAATTAATATAAAATTTTACAAAAAAAATCAAGTAAAAAGACTGTAAAAAAGCAGAATGTAAATAACATGCTTTAGAAAAATTTGTTGTTACTACAACATACAATATTATACGAACGAGATTGTTAAACGGTCTTATTTACAATAATTTTCTGGGCACTTGTTCTACTCAAGGAGAAACTGATGTTTTGGGATAGCTCAGTGTTCAATATCCACACTGAGAATCTTTACAGGTGATAGTTTTCCATAAGGTGATGAAGATCTACTCTCAAAAAAACAGGTCTATTAAAGGATCTGAAATTAGTCACCTCAAAACTATAAACAGCATCATTACTGCGTTTCTGAAGTCTTGCTGCTTCTGTAGTACTTTAGCTCCCTATGGTTGACTGACCAATAATGGCACAAAGGACTTAATTTTAAAGCATAGGGTAGTGTTGGAAAATCTAAATTCAAAATTAAACATTCCAATAATTACTTAGGTGCACTGAAATCCATTAGCCTTCTTTATATTGAGGTTTATAATTCCACCACTACACAGAAGCATATAAATATCTTCATTTGCACATACACACATTTACAAACAAGTCCACAGCATGAATTCCAAATCCAACACTTGTGACACCAGTACAGGAAAGAAATACATATTTCAAAAGCAAACTCCTACATTTCTGGATAGAAGTTCAAGTGTCTTTACATTAAAAAAAGCTATCTTTATGTCATATTTCATATTAACTTGCAAAGGTAAACGAGGGCATTTCTCATAGTTCCTTAACATGTTTCTTGCAGTCAGAGCATAATTATATGGGCAAGACAATCATATATTCCTGGGAACAATATGTGTGATGAAGTGAGGTCCTGCCTTGGGAGATATCTTAAAACAAGAATCCTATGCAGAATAGGACATGAAGAATGCTTTTTACTCCAACATATTGAGATTTCTCACTCTGAACCAATTCACACAGCTACCTAAATTCTCTCTCTCCTGTGAAGTCATTTGACTAACCTTTACAACAGCAATAGAGGAAAGGGTGATCTTTGTTTGACAGCAATAATAAGCGCAGGCCTTTAAGTTCAATTTTGTGGAGAAAACCACAGAAATAGAGGCATGAAGCAACATTAGTCTAGGTGATATACAGGTGAGTTAGTACCAAAAGCATTCAGTTTTTCTTTCATGAAATTAAGAACCTCACCAGAAAAATGTTAGAAAAGCAATAGGAGGTGTACTGAGGAGCTGCTGACCACTTTCTTAACTGGCCTAGAAATACTTAGGGAACTAGAAGAATCCAAGCTAGATATTCAATGGCACTACAGTCACATCAAGTTATAGATAGAGGTAAAAGAGTAAATTGTCCACTGTAGTAGAGCAAGGGACAGCAAGTGGCTATTCAAGTCCTAGAAAGCCAGGTATGCTGCTCCTGTTGAGAAGGGTCAGAGTACACTGGTCAGCTGTGGTTGCAACCATGAAAGGGTTGGAGATCCAGCAATTAGGAGCAGAAAGGTTAATGTCGTCTTTTCCAGGCAGAACCAGACACTGGCAGAACCGACATGACTCCTTGCATTAAAATAAAAAGACACACTGATTTTTCCAAAGCTCTCCTTTGGCATTTTGCCTTCATATGGAAGAACTGTCTAAGTTTAGATATTCCTAGGGGACACAGGTCAGATTTTTGCACATTGCTGAAGAACTTTGAGGCATCTGTGATCGTGGTTTACACATGAATGGACGCTGAAAACTCCTTTGTGATCTTCCTCAATCTGGGACCACCTTGGCATGAACATCTCTGGAATAAATCAGGTTCCCCAAGGCATCATAGGCTTTTGGCTACAGCAGATCCAGGAGGACCACCCTGCCAGTCCAGAATGAGATGAGTCCATAAGGCTGTGGCTCGTCTTTCTTCATGACCCAAATCTCCAGTTAAAATAGTCCTCTTATGCATGGGAATGAGTGCTGTAAAAGCTGTCTATTCCTAATTTAACATTGCATGGATGTAAGGGGAAGGGACAATAAGAGTCTCTAATAACAGGGATTTGATTGTACTAAGAGCAGATTCCTCATTGCCTTGTACTGCTTGAGAACCTTAGTGTGATTGGACATGAGGCCAGGGACCTGACCTTTGAGCAAGCTGGAATATCATATAATTACTGCTCTGTGTAAATCCACTGCTGCTCTCCTCCCAGCTGTTTCACAAACTTGGCTGACTAAGGAGCTACTTTGAGATTTAATGTATTTTAAAAATATTGTACTGTACCTTACACAGAATTCTATTAACTCACTTCTACTTACTCATGTTTATATTGTCAATTCCAGGTCCCAAGCTATCACCTGTCTGCCAACCAGCCTTCTTTTTAGGTATCACACATTTCCAGTTGGAGTATAAACTAGTTTGCAATTACTAAATAATTATTATTTTTATAATAAAAAT
>NW_010270085.1:0-7093 GCF_000690775.1 Eurypyga helias | reverse complement strand
GGTTGAAGTCCCCCATGGGGACCAGGGTATGTGACCGTGAGGCTGTTGCTATCTGTCTGTAGAGGGCCTCATCCACTTGCTCGTCCTGGCCAGGTGGCCTGTAGCAAACCCCTACTACTGTGTCCCCTCTCCCTGCCCTCCCTTTAATCCTGACCCATAAGCTCTCGGTCAGCTCCTCATCCATCCCCAGGTGGAGTTCTTAACGGAGGCAGTCATAATGCGTGAGGCTGATGGAGTCATCCTGGGCAACTCCCTGGATAGACCTTCCCCTGCCTCCTCAATTGCCTGGCCCCTGAGTTCCAGAGCCCCATATCTGTTCTGCAGGGGCAACTGGGAAGGGGAGGGAGGGCAGGAGGGCATTCTGCCTACCTCCTTGATCAGGGACTTGTTTTCATTCTCCTCCCTCTCTTAAATCCCTTCCTTCTGCCTGGTGGCAAGAGGATACAGGATCCACTGCTTCTTGTGGGGCCTCCATCTGCTGCCTTTGCCTCAAGGATTGTAAATTGGTGGAGCCAAAACCTATCTCCTTCTCACGTTCCCTGGTAATCCTCAGCCTTTCCACCTCCTCATTCAGCTCTGCCACCAGTCAAGCAGATCATCCCCCCGGTCACCCCCCACACAGGGGCTGTCTCTGCTCCCTTCGGTAGGAATTACAGCCTCAGGCACTCCCTGCAGCCGGAGACCTGGACAGCTGCCTGCCTGAGTGGGACCATCGTCTGGCTCGCCACGTTCTTCCTGGCGATGGCTTTCCTCCGAGTGGCAACCCTCGGTGGGCCCTGCCAACACGCCCTGCCTGTGTGAACTGCCATGGCACGCTCTGCTCGCTGCACTCTGGGTCACGCACGCTCCCTGGGGGCTGCTCTTGTATGTGAGGGGGTTGTCCCCCCAGTGCCAAGTCAGAGCTGGCGCTCGTTGGCAGCTCTCAGCAGCTCACCCTTCCCATTCCAGCGGGCTGGGGCTCCCTCTCTCTCACCTGCGCTTGGAAAAGCTTGTTCCTTTGTGGAGTTTGCTGTGGTTTTGCCACTTCAGGAAGGGACCTCCAACTCAATCCTCCACTTTGGAGCCCTTCACCTTGGTGACTTCGAGGGTCATCTGAGTTGCATATGGCCGCAGCAGAGATGTCCCTGGCCTGCAGGGGAGGGAAGGGCCTGCTCAGTACCTCCAAGTTGCAGAGAGAAAGCTCAGTGTTCCTCTCACCCCTGGTTCATATGATGTCTTCAGGCTGCTCTCGGCCAGTCCTGTCAGACCCTGGGAAATTACCGTGATGTCCAGGCAGGCTCAGGGCTGAAGGGCTCGGCAGGAGGGCAGCACGGCAATCTTTGGAGGTAATCAGTGGCTTCAGAAACTTGGTCCCATGTGGTTGCTCTGGGGGTGTATTTGCAGAAAGTAGAGCAGATACTTGAACCATTGCTGTCTCCAGCCCATGTCGCTGGGCTGAGAGAGAAGAGGGGATCCAACTTGTGTCTGTGGGAACGTGCAGTGTTGCCAGTGGTGCTGACTCTGTGCCTGTGCCCCTGGCACTGCCCTGTGCCCTGCTGCGGGATCACACCTGCCCTTCCCTCCCCAGCGACAGTGTGTGCAGTATGCACTGAAGGCTCGGCCACTGCGGCGCTACATCCCCAAGAACCCCTACCAGTACCAGATCTGGTATGTGGTCACCTCCTCCTACTTTGATTTTTTTTAACACCATCTGCCTGGGCATGCAGGTAAAGGGCACAGTGCCCACCATGGGTGGTGGAGGGGTGTCCACAGCAGCAGGTGGGCTAGCTCAGCCCTGCCACCTCCAAGAAAGCTTCTGGGGAGGTCTTTCTTACACAGCAAAGCTCATGGTGTGTGCTCAGCACTCCTGGGGATAGGGGCAACATGGGACTGGTTGGAGTGGAAAGCCCAGAGTATGAGCAGTAGCGGGGTGAATTTCCTTTTTGCTGACCATTGCTGAGCCATAGGTTTGTGGGAGGGGGTCTGCATGCAGCACACACCTCTGAGCTCACAACAAAGGCTGGACCTGCTGTGAGCTAACGTGGCTGCTTCTGCCTTCTCCTCAGCATTACAACCAGTCTGCAGAAATGAACCACATCTCAGACATCCTTAATGTGGCCTTCACCGTCCTCTTCACCCTGGAGATGATCCTCAAGCTTATGGCCTTTAAAGCCAAGGTGAGAGGAGGGCATGGACCAGAAGGCAGGAGAAGGGCTCAGGCTAGGACAGGGGAGTCCATTTACCCTGCTTTTGGTATCTCTCAAGTACAAGCACCCCCAGGCTGGCCTGCAACGCCAGAGAACTCCATGTGAGAACCCCCTGGGGAGCCCCTTGCACAGGACCTTTGTGTTTCTGGAAGGACTACTGTTTGTTAGGGCTACTCTTGATAGCCAAATCCAACCCAATCCAGCCAGTTCCCATCTTCAGGGTCATAGGTCACTGGTGGGGTCATAGCTCTAGCCACCTTGATCCACCCTTCTCATTTCACACCATTGCAAGACAGGACCAAAGAATTCACCAGAGGGTTCAAGGCCTGATCACCATCCCTTCAACTGTCTCTCCCTGAGGTGCCAGAGGTCACTAGTGATCCTTCTGGCACTCCTTCCTCTGGGCTCCAGCATCTGTTTCCTCCTTGACTTAACCCTTGGATGCTCACTCCTCTTCTCTGGCTCTTCCCTGGCAGGGCTACTTCGGAGACCCCTGGAATGTCTTTGACTTCCTCATAGTGATCGGCAGCATCATTGATGTCATCCTCAGTGAGATTGACGTAAGTTTCAGGCTGCTCATGCAGTGGATTGTCCCCCAGAGCACCACTGCCTGAGGCTGTACACCGCATCTGCCCTGGGGTGACACAGGGATGCCAGAGTGGTGTCCAGCTCTGAAGAGTGTTGATGTTGTCTCCTCGCTCCCTGATCTGCTTGTTTCTGAGGAGGTACAAGCCAGGATCAGCCCATGGCATGAGTGTGTGGAGATAACAGCCATGGCTCTATGGACCTTAAACCTCTCTTTAAACACAGGGGACCATCCCCAGCTGGCCAACATGTCACACTACCCCTTCCCCACCCTCCCCCTGAAGCTGTAGGCACTGGAATTCTATGGATCCTGTGAAGTGAGTCTACTCACTCAAGACTGGAACATGAGCAGCAGGATATGTGCCAGCCCCTGCCCCACTCACCCTGCCTGACTTCCCTGTGCATGTGCTTGGACAGTCACCCACACGTCCAGCCTCACATCTGTGCAGGTGGGAGGAAAGAGAGTTCCCACAGCTTCCTGCACCAACAGGACACTGCTGTCCCATGCCAGGGGAGGATCAGACACATCAAATTTAAAGGCATTTGCTTTGCGTGTGTGCATTTATACAGCAATACATACACATGGGTGCATGTGTATACTCTGTGCACTGTTTCAGAAGCTCTACATCGTATAAACCGGGTGGCTGGGTGGCTGCAGGCAGGGGCTAAATGGTAAGCACTCTGCTGGGAGCATTTTCAGAGCAGTGCTAGGAAGACAGCATGCCACTGCTTTTCATAGCACTGGGACATCCACACCCAGTGTCTAGCACTGAAAATGCCCCTATGCACCAGAAGGCTGTGTGCTGCATTTAGCAGATCTGATGGTAACTCCAGGTGTAGCTGTAGGATCAGGTAGATTATAGATTAACCCTCTCCACTGGCTTCACATACTGCATCATCTCTGGAGCAGGGCTTGCCAGTTCTGGTCCACTGCAGGGCTGTGTCTGGCAGAGCTTCTGCCACTGCCACCCCTGCACAGGGGAGGAGAAGATGTTCTGTGGATGGTGGTCCAGGCCCCACAGAGCTGGGATGAGGAAGACCATCCACCTTCCTCCTCTGTGACAGCAACATGCTCCTCCCTGCACAGCCCTGCATGGTGACACTGCTGTACTGTAGCCTCTGGGCTTCTGAGCCTTAACAAACTCCCAGATTTCATGCCAGTGCAAGCAGCTTTCATCTGTTACTAGGTCCTCCAGGACCCCATCCTTGCCGCCCCCAGCTCTTTGCACCAGTGACTTGGTTTCCCATTGCCTGTAGGGTATCATTTCCTAGTACTCTACCTCCTTCCCCATCCTCTTGTCACACAGAAATGGAGTTCAAAGGGTGCTCAAGGCCCTGCACTGGGCAGAGATTTTCAGTCCCTGTGAAGTGAGAGACTGGGTCAGTTGGCAGAGATGCCGAGGTATTGCTGTGCTTGGCTGTGGGTCTGTGGATGCCCAGGGACACAGGCACACAGAGGTGTCCTGTGCCCTGGCTGTTTTGGCAGGGACTGACCCAAGTCATGCACTCTGTGTGCCACAACACCAGTGGCAGTGGCAGGGCTGTGCAGAAGGCCAGGCAAGATTTCAATAATGGTTCTACATGGCCTGACCTTCCCTGGTCCTCTTCCTTAGGTCTGGGTGCTGGGGCACTAAGAGCGCTGGTCTCCCCTCCCAGTTCCCCAAGCTCTTGAGGGACCTCCATCACAGGTAGTCCTGCACTGGCGGGTATCATGCCCAGGAACTATGTCCACTCCTGAGAGCAGAGCCCCTCACAGCTGCCCCACTCTGTCCCTGTGCTTTCTTCTCTCTCCAGCCCGCCTTTCTTGCAGCATTGCCAAGGAGCCGTCTAGTGATGAGCAGGGGGATTAGGATTAGGAGGTGGAGAGCAACTTCACCTCCCCTTCTGATGACTGTCCTCCCTGCTGAGAGGTCAGTGCAAGATGGGTCTGTTACCTCTGGTCCCCAGGAGTTGTTTGCAACCATTGCACCCATCACAGATCATCTTGCTGGTGCAGGCAGACAGGAGGGTGGCCTGGCACCACGGTGCAGGGGTGGTGTGTAACACCTTGCAGCAGCCAAGCCATTGCTGGGGTCACCCAGGAACTCTGGCTTGCAAAGTCTGTCCTCTTTCTGGTCTCTTTTCTTCTCCCTCATGTCTTTGTGTGTGGCTCTCAGGGTGAGGTGGTGGGGAGGGTTGTCCTGTCAGGAGCCCTTTGCTAGCCACCACAGCCAGATCCTCACGGCTGGTCCGTCATTTGGTGCACTTGAGGGGTCTGGGGCAAGAGGGAAGGAGGGCTGGGACCCCTCTGACAGAACTACCCCAGGCTCTGAAGTGTAGGAGGCTGGCAGTGACTATGCTGCTGTGTCACTCCTGCCAATGCCTGCTGTGGAAGCTCATCCCCTTCACAATGACCAACCCTCCTAGCCTACCCAAAGTTTCCTGCAATCGCTGGCTAGGCCCCCAGGAATGAGCCTGGTCTGTGCAGGGTGTGCTGGGGCTGGGCCGCCCACTGAGGGTCAGGTGTTGGTGTCTGTGCTGGCAAGGAGTCCCCCTGTCCCAGAGTACACCAGGCACTCTGCAGAAAGGAGTGTCTCTCCAGGTAGCTTTGAGGACCCTCAAGGGTTTGTGTGCATGTGTATGTATGTGAGAGCGAGTATTCCTCTGCATGTGAATGCGTGTGCTCTGCGTGTGGTGATGTGCACGTAGACCAGCAGTTCCTGCCTCTCAGTTAGTGGGTGAATGGTGCCAGGCAGTGGTTTGCCTCCTACCAACACATGGGACTACCCATCTCAGTGCTTGCTCCCAGCAGCCTGCACTGGTTTCGTCTTAGCATCCAAGTCACCATGCCGAGAGCAGCCCAGCTTGCTGTGGAGGAGCCAGGGGTTGACTTGAGCTGGTCAGCTTGCCTTCAGATCACATCTACCACAGCTCTGGGCCTGACCTCAGGGTGTCCGTGGGAGACAGCAAAATTACATGGTCCTGAAATTTGGCCCAGATTTCCTGACACATACACTGCTGCCCCAGACAGATAGGTCACAGCCGGTGAGATGCAGTGAGGAACAGGAGTGGGTAAGTCCCTCATCAGCAGTGTGTCTCCCTGGCCATCCATCTGCTGCCTCTGCCCTCAAAAGCCATGTGACCTTGTCCATAAGCCCAAGTGACAGTGGGTGTCTGCCAGTCCTTCCCCTGTGTTCCTCCTCTTGTCCACATTTTCCACCTTATTCTTTCGTCGGTGTCTTCTTCCGCAAGCACTGATTCCTCCCTTCCTCTCATTCCTGCCTCACTTCTGCTGACTCTCTTCTTCTCTTGACAGACTGTTCTTGCATCCAGTGGCGGATTGTACTGCCTCGGCGGAGGCTGTGATAGCATTGTAAATATCAGCTGCATGTGCTTGCAGTGCGCCCCTCTCCCCGTCGCTGCGCATGGCTGTGCCAGCGTGCCTGTGGCCAGTGTTCACGTGTGTCCTGCATGTCATTAAGACACACCAAACTCTCTGGGATGTGGCTCTCCCCTTGCTGAGAGGGACTTGGGGTGAGACACCCCTCCCCAGACACCCCTTCACACACTGAGATGTACTGGGCTGTTCCCCAGCCCTACTGGGTCTTTCTGCTGGCCCAGCCCTGCCCTCCACCATCCCACCCCCAGCACTGAGACACCTGACCTGAACGGAGCATCTGACAAAGGTCCCTGGCTGAGGAGGGCAGGACAGTTGGCCTTGGTTCCTCTGACCATCACCAAGTCTGTGGAAGGCCTGAAGGGGTTTGCCTGCACGAATGCAGCCTCTGGCACTGCTAGCCAGAGGAATGGTTAGAGGGGAGACTTGCACCATGCCTTCCCGCCGGGAGCTGGCTATGTCCCAGGGCTGCTGGCCTGATGTGCCGGGGGGCTGAGTGGGCCAAGCCCTGTGCTGGTGGCTGGGACCACCGTGGGGGTGCAGGGCGGTGGGGGATGCTCTGGGTTGGTCCATAGGAGCTCATGTAGGAGCTCTGAAAATGGGGAGAGGCTGGCTGCAGGGTTCCATGTGCTGGAGCCTCTTCCCAGGGGTCCCAGGAACAGTGGAGGGCAAGCTAGCCTTTGCGGGGCACTGACCAGGGGTGGTGGGGACATGGTGCGCTGGAGCTGATGTTCCTGACCACTGTGCTCACTAGGCAGGTGCTAGGCACCAGGAGAGCAGAAGGGAAAAGAAAGAGGGGTGGGGAGAGGAGGTGGTGTTTTCCAGTGCAGTCCTGGGAACTCAGAAATGCCAGACTGGGGAATATGGAACTGCTGGGAAGGGTGTTTACAGATGGGCTTTGTTGCCCTGAAATAGCTGGGACTGGGTTAGTCTGGATGAATGGGGG
>NW_010270084.1:2684-11581 GCF_000690775.1 Eurypyga helias | reverse complement strand
AACAATTCTGTGATTCTGTGAATTATTATAAATAAATATAAGGCAAAGACATAAATGTTAAAAATATGTATTTAAAAAAAAGGCATCATACAGTATGTGTCGAGGTCAGATGATAAATAACGTAATAATTTCTCTGCAATATGGGTTTTCATGCCTTATTTTCAGAAAATCAGTGACCCCTGACTATTACTGCTTTATAATTAACCAATACTTAAGCTGCTGTACAGATAGTATTAGATCTTTTTGTTTACAAATTTTAAAACCTGAACCATCAACACTAATACCTCAGATAAAACCAGTGAATATAAGGTAACTGAACTCCTCATCTAAATAAATTGGTTTCCTTGCTTAATAATTATGTCAAGTGTGGCATCTTCATGTGTTTATCACACAACTTCAGTGTGATAAACAGATAAACACATTTAAAAAGGGTGACTTCCTCAGGAAGATGTTTTGCAAAGTCCTGAGTTTAGTTTTATTCTAACTTGTGTGGGTAATGGGGGTGACAATATAATCAAAGGAGAGAAGGAAAGAATGGTTTTTAGAAAATAAAAATAGAAGGTACTTTTTCTGTTCCTTCATCTTTAATGAAGGAAATAGAGTTTCAGTGAAGTGGGAATCTGAGAGTTTCCTTGTTCTGGAAACTCACAAAGTTTAGGGGTGACTCCTAGTTTTGGTGTCAGAGATGACTTCTTCCAATGACCTTTGTGTTTGGTGTTATGGATCTGCTCTGAGCCTCCTGAATGCTTGAGAGAAGACATGCTGAGTTCCTGGCATAAAGAATTTAGGCATCAAAATGTAAATATGTCCTAGACATACATTTACTGTGGAATGAAGAGCAAGAAGACACAAGTCCAGAAACAGTCTCAGGCAACAAACTTGAAACAAAACAAAAGTTTCCCTCACCGAAACCAGGAAAAGAGGACACTTACTCATAAATTCCTCTAATCTGACCAACACAAGCTGTCTTTTCTCCCTGTATGTGTAACTAGCTGTTCTGCAGGAAGGTTGTGAAGTCTTCCCTCTACAAAGAAAGCATCTCACAGAAGGTGGCTGAGGACCATTGTGGTTTAGGCTGGCCACTGATGTGAAACTGAAGACAGCAGGAGAGGAGGATGTTCAAACAGTTATTCCTGAAGGTGTAATGACATGCTTTTTCCTGTTGAAGAGACATTGTGATACTTAATGCTTCTTCTGTCAACTGTTTCTGAAAGAATTATCATAAATCTTAATTACAGATACTGTTTTACTCTGAAGGAAGAAAGTTTTCTGGGGAGATGCCTGGTAATTAATGTGAGTGACATAGCTTTGCTCTCTGGAAGGAGGAAAAGGAAAATCTAAAGCCTAAAGGTTTTTCCAGGTCGAGATACTTCTACAAACAGAAATATGTGCCATGAGGAGCTAAAGATCAAACTATTTAGATTTAAATGGTGAGAAAGATCAGTCTGTTTTCCAAATGCCTGCTTCTTCATCCTTTCTTCTGACACGTTGCTCACCATGGTTAAAAATCCTGAGTTGGAACAGTGTCAGAAACTCTGAGCATAATTATAAGCTGACACTGTTGAGGAAGCCTGTTTGCCTTGTATCAGAGGTGGCTGAAGGAAGGAAGAAGTGTGGGGACTGTGAATTGCTGCCACATTAAGGAGTGTTAGGAGGAAGGCAGAACCGGACTGTTTCTGGTTCCACTGTGAAATACTGGCATGTGATACGTATGCTAGATGGGAATCGAGAAGCTTTGTTTCAGCAAATAATTGGACATATTAATCTATGACAGGCAGTGTGTGATAAACTGCTATCAGTATCTAGTAGAACCTAAAGAAAATGACCTGATTTCTCAATGTGTAGTCATCCAAGTATTCAACATCTAAAATGTTACTGTTCTCTAAGAGCTGTTTGTATGACCTCCCCTAAGCTCTATTTCTACATCCATTCAAGTCAAGAGCCAAAATCTGACTGACTTTAATGGGATCAGAATTAGGCTCATATTGAATTTTTGGAACAGTGTTAACATTGCTGTCAGCAAGATTGTGAGTTCTACCCTCATGCTTTCCCCTGACATCTGTCTGTTTCAAGGTATAAATGAACTAACACACAAGGCACACTTGAGGAAATTTTTACATCTGCCTGTATTGGCAGCCAGGAGAGACGTTGTAAAATGCTGGAAGCTTGACAAACCCTGCAGCTTTCAAAAGTTAGATTGCAAATGTTTTCACTTTAGCCTCATTAAAATAAGAATAATAGCAAAGGGAAGGCCAAAATTTAGATTTCTTCTTTATCCAAGACTGCAAGAAGATAGAACAAGTACTTCTGAAGATTTATGAACAGTTTGATATCCAGGCTTATCTTTATTTGCACTGTGAAATGAAGGGCAAAAAGAGGTTAAATGATCTACTTGATGCCTTGACAAAACTGGCTTTCTTTTTAAACAATAAGTTAAATGTGTGAGAGAACTTATTTTCCACTTTACAATCCTTTTGCAGTTGATATGTTGCCATTACTTCATACTTTCTACTCCTCTGAACCTTTAATTTTGTATCTGCTCCTAGTATTTTGTATGCAGACACAATCATTCTGTGTCCTGCATTGTTTGAATAATATGTAGCAGATGTCTGATCTCTTTTTGCCATTGTACAAATCAATATATTTTCCTAAATGGAAAGGCAGAAAAACAAAAAGGTCATCCTAGATGTTGTAGACAAACTGAGTTTGTCTATTCTGAAATACAAATGCAAAACCCACAAGCTCACTCCACTGTATGATCAGAAAAGGCTTCCTTTTTAAAAATACTGAAATATTTAACACTCACTACTTTATGGCATGTTACGTTATTTCAGCAACTTGTTCCAGACTTTTCAAAGGTACTCTATTCTTGACCACAACCAAGAATAAGCTGTGTTTAATTGGATCAAGCTTTTGTTTTATTATCATCAGTATTAGCAACTACATATCCTTAACGTGCAAGCTACTTCCGTAAGAAGGAAATACAAGTTGTTTCTTAGATGTTGCTTTAACACTTAACAATGCAAAGATACCGAGTGCTTCCTGTGAAGTGACAACTTCTTCAGCTTCTTCTGGATTTTCAGTGACGCCGAATCGAGACCTTTAATTATTTCACAGGATGTACAGAACAGGTCTCAGGTCATGGGATGAAGTTCTTCCAAAATCCCTACTGCTACAGACTGTACTTTGGCTGAAATATTAGTAGATACAATGTAGCATTTTCTTAGCAAGATGATTTTCTGTTTCCATGGTAGCAGACAGTTTGGTCAGCATTCAAATGTGCTTTTTTTAATTCTTAGCAAAAGGACTAATGAGAGCAATGTGATTAAATTGCAGCATCTCTGTTGTTTGTTACACAAAGCTGTGATACGTGGATGTTCCTCCCGTAAAGATCAAACCTGAATGAGATAGATTTACAGTAGAAAGGAGCTAGAGGTGAAGATGTGAAGTAGCTTGTCTGGGATCTTTCAGTGGCAGGATCTCTATAACTATAACTAGTGCTTATCCACTTGCAGTTTTGTTGTATGGTGTTTTTTTTTTTTAAATTCTAGTCATAAAGTGTTATGTCTGTAAACATGGTGCCACGTACATGTTACATTTAATGGTGGTATTCTCTGCACTTTTGTTGATCCAGTTCTCTCTCCATGTTTCATACTGGATCTGAGTTTGGAAGATGCACAAAGCAGATTGATTAATTTTCACCAGGAATTTCCGTTACTGTAGTGATTTGGGTGGTACAGACCTGAACTAATGTTGGATATAATACTCTAAGAGCACTTGAAGTTAGTTTAAAGAATGAAAGTGGCCATATATGCCACAGAACTATATGGTTTTATGATGCATTTTTGTTAATGTACTTCTCCCTTACTCCATTTCAAAGCATGCATGTAGACTGTCCTGCGGAACAGAAATTAGAGTATTCGGAAAGAAGATTGTAGATAGGTGTCATAATGGATCATACCTAAATACTGAGGATATGAGTGCTCAGGAAGGAAGTAGGATAATGTAAGAAAAGGTTGCAGAGCCAATTAATGATATAATAAAAAAGTAGTCCTTCATCCTTGTTTTCATGGCTATTATGTGTGTTAATCCCTTTCGTATATTGCCTTTCTGATTGGCATCTCAGAAATGGCTCATTATCAAGTTTAAGTGAAAGAATTAACTGCATCAAAAATGGCAATGAGTGAAATTTTACAGCTGCAGCCACATGCATTTTACTTCAGGGAAGACAAGGAGCGAAATGAGTTGAGGCATTTGAGGAGATGCTAATAAGGAATTGTTAAAAAAACTATTGAGTATTTCACCCTTTTGTTGCCTCTCTAAGATGCTTTAGATGGCTGTTATCCAAAACGTTGAAATTCAGTAACACAGATCAACACTGTTCTGTGAGAAGAACTGTTGCAGTAGGGTAATGCGTTTGTTGAGTGAATATCTTCAGAAATACGGTGGTACCAGCACAGTGGGGGTGGCATTGCTAGTGCTAATGGCCACGAAGCATCTGAGATGGACTCCTTTGAAATTAATTAGGTTGTTAATATTCTCTCTCAGCTTTACAAATTCCCACTTTCATCCTAGTGCAAACCAACTAAGTTCTGTTGCTGTTCAGGTGTTTTTCAATTTCATTCTTTTTAATCAAGCTTCCTAAGAGCAATGGTTTTAAAACAGCAGGCCTTTTTTTACATTATTTATATGTTGTTTTTACACTCTATTCAAAGCAGTAAGTTTTAAACTTCCATTCTGTGTGGAGGCTGTTCCTTCTCTTCTCCAACTGTAAATACAGCCGGGGTTTTTTTGAGATCATAATACTATATTCGTTCTGATGTAGTTACAAAATATGTAGATAAATTGCATTCACAGGTCATGTTGCTCGTAGCACGAGCACAAAATCTTTCTGCTACCTGAGCAAATCTAGGAGTCTGGGCAGTTAGTAGAAGATATTGGACCTTCAGAATGCTCAATGGATTTGGATGTAGAACAGCAATGAGCATGCAGGATAACAGTGTGGTGGAGTAAAAATTAATCCGTTTAAAAGGTCAAACAGAAAAGTGGGGAGAAAATAACTTTGTATTACGAAGACAGCTTCATGTTAAGGCAAGTATATGCCAGCTTAGGCTGCTGGCAAGGATGACAAACAGCTGCCTGAGTCATTAACAATAATTGTAACATGCTGTAGTTAAAGCCAGCTGTGTCACTACTAGCTCCATTACTGCGAAGTCACAGATCCTGCTATGTGGTTACCCCTGTTTTCTACTGTAACTAATAGCCAAAGATATTATTTAAATCTGTGTTAATTACTGGCAGATGTTGCTTAATGTACTTCATAAATGCTTTTCCACTAAAAATTCTTAGAGAATTGGAACTCTGTCAAGTTAGTCTCAAAAAGTTTTGCTCACAGACCATGAAATGTGACACAACACATAATTTTGGAATATTATTTTTTTTATCCCAAGTGCAAGGCTTTGGATTTTACACTTTCAAATTTTGAAATTTAAATCAAATTTTAATCTATTTACATGGTTTTAAACATTTTGTAAGGTAAATAGCTCCAGTGATGGAGATAGAAAGTGCCTCTAAGATTTTCTAGTGCCTTTTTGCTGTTTTTAATGCATTAGTTGAACCCGACTGAAAATAATACTTGAAAATTGATAATGCTCTGAACATTGTGTTCAGCTAGTGTTCACAGTGTGTATTATTTTGCACTTACTTTAAATTTAAATGCTTAGTCTCGTGCTAAATAAATATGTCATAAAAGTCTAGTCCTATTTTTTTTTCACCTTTTACTCAGGTAAAAAATATCTGAACCCCAATTTTTAAACTACTAAATTAAGGAAATGCAAAAATTATTGATGAAGTGGAAAGTAGTTCTTATTCTATGTAATGCATTTATCACATTTTACCCAAATTACGATGAACTATGTTTATTACATACTTCTATGTGTTTTGTGTTGCTGTTGACAGTTTTACCATTTACCATTATTAAAATATATTTCCTTACATCCTCCAAAATTAATAGTCAGATATTTTATCTTTTGTCCTTTGGTTTCCCTAGTTTTTAATATATAGTCACTGATAAAAAATTCCAATCTTCATTTGTTATATGCTACTTATTAATTATTGTTAATGTCTTTTTATAATCCTGTAAGACAATAGAATCATTAGTGTTTCTTAATTACAGATTTTTGAAATATGTAATGTAATCATTTTTGTTGGCTTTCACATTTTTCTGTTCATAAAATTAGTTGATTTAACTCATAATTTACTTCTAGACTTGTGAAAATGCTATTTAAGCAGCAGACATAAATCCTTTTTCTGTCTTACTGCACTTGCACATAACAAATATATTCAAGGCAAAAGCACTTGCTTCAAAGTCATTTTGGTTCTGTGATCACAACTAAATTAATTTGGAATTTCTCTTAAATGGATGAAAATGTCTCTGAGTTGGGAGACTGACACATGTGCCATAAATTCTGATGAAATCAATTGTATCAGGAGGGTGAAACTTCTAGCATGTTTCACTGGGAAGAAAGGTTCCTGTGATACCACTTCTTTTTACTTCTTATGTAAGAGTTAGTATCAATGTTCTCTGAAATCTAACTATGCACTTGAATAGTGATCCATAATATTTTCAAGGACCATTGCTTGCCAGTTATGGGTACCTGTTGTGGATTAATCCCAGTAGGCAGCTAAGCCCCACACAGCCACTCGTTCACTCCCTCACGATGGTATGCGGGAGAGAATGAGAAAGGTAAAAGTGAGAAAACACATGGGCTGAGATAAAGACAGTTTAATAGGGAAGGCAAAAGCTGGGTGTGCAAGCAAAGCAAAACAAGGAATTCATCCACTACTTCCCAACAGCAGGCAGGTGTTCAGCCATCTCCTGGAAACCAGGACTCCATGTGTAACGGTTACTTGGGAACACAAAAGCCATAACTCTGGACATCCCCACCTTCCTCCCCCAGCTTTATATGCTGAGCATGATGTCATACAGTCTGTAATATCCCTTTGGTGATATGGGGTCAGCTGTCCCGGCTGTCTACCCTCACAGCTTCTTATGCACCCCCAGCTTACTTGCTGGTGGAGCCTGGCAAGAGGCAGGAAAGGCCTTGACTCTGTGTAAGCGCTGCTCAGCAATAGCTAAGACATTACTATGTTATTGACACTGTTTTGGCCCAAAACAGAGCACCCTATGAGCTGCTATGAAGAAAATCAACTCTATCCCAACCAAACCCAGCACAGTAACTTAGTAACAGTTTACACTATTTTGGTAGAGTACTGCTTCAATTCCCATTTTGCTTTCTCTGTCCTTTTAAAATAAGATATCTTATTCTTCATGTTACGCAGTTCATTTCACAAAGGTGATGCAATGCCAATTCTATTAAGTTTGGGCATGTAAACAGACAATTCTGATTCATGTTTTTACTCAAGCTCCTAGCTCAAATCTCATATGCTTTTGTTTTTTGATAACTTTTAAAACACAATTTAGTTCTAAGCAAGTGCTTTGATTTTTATCCTTCTTAATAGTTTAACAGCAAGATTTACTTGAGAAGGAAGATGACTACTAAGCATTGTACATACCATTACTGATAGAAGCAAGAGATGTAGGAGACAGGGGTACTTTTCAGCCACATACCTAAGTAAAAAGAGAAATCTTTGTATGTTGCAGTTTTAAGTGACAGCCTTGATGCACCCCTTTCTGCAAGATGCATTCGGCAAGCTATCAAACAATATTACAGATTTTCCTTATATGTAATATATTTAAAAATGTCAAAATCGCTCAAATAGCCAGTGAGAACTTGCAATTAACCCACGTGGAGGCATGCAGGGCTGGAAATACTTGAGGCAGAACTGAGCTTGCTTATTCCAGTGTATCTGAAAAAGTTGATCATTCTGACATGACTAATCATAACAGCTATGATGAGTCCTCAAATGAAGAGTACTGCCATAATTTATTGTAGATGCATACAGTACTATCATGTGACATATACCGTCCAAAAGTCCTGTCCAGAATTTTTTTGGGTCTGGGAAAAAACTTCACAGCTCTCATGACTTCTACTGCTTTTGTGGTAACACCCAGCTACCCATCAGGTAGCACTGGGGAAGTGACATGAGGAGAGAAGTGGAGAGGGTAATTTTTAGATTTCTTTTATCCCTCTGAGTTATTTACTGTTGCTGGAATCTGAGGGGACTAATCTGACTAAGATCTGAATGACTTAACCCAGAGGACAGAAGTTTTCCAGAGAGAGACATACCTTTATAGCCATAAATAGATTTGTTTTTAAGATTTACCTAAGCTTACACTTTTAAACAGTAGCCACATACTCTTGACACAGCTTGAGGGGAAAAATGAAGGAATTTGCTTATTACCTTGAGGTTGGCAATTCTGTATCAGCTCAGTATTTTTAGTGATAAAATTATTAGCAAGAATGACACATAAACCAATTTCCAGTCTCTTGATATATGTACATTATCTTGTAGTCAATGGAACAATCAGATAATAAATTAACTGCTTATGGAGTTCTAAGGACTGACTAAATATTTTAAGTGAAAAACATAATTTTAATGTAAATACAGTGGAATTGGCAAGCGCATATTAGGTAAACAATATGTGGCTGAAAGTGGTTTGTACTGTCTTCTCTAGGCTTAAACTTGTTGGCATTGGAAATAATGCACTTTTTAGATAGAAAAACATAGCTTTCTGGTTCAGAATTTTAGAAAAATTAATAAAAAGGGCAGAACAATTTATTTCACTTTCAAAAGTGATAGACATGCTGTCATGGTTTAGCACTGTCTGGCAATTAAGCACCACCAGTCGCTCTACGACTCCACTTCCCCTTCCCCCCCACTCCTTCCAGGTCCAGCCTCTGCAAGCTTCTCCCCAGCCCCCTCCCAGCACTGCT
>NW_010270084.1:567-859 GCF_000690775.1 Eurypyga helias | reverse complement strand
TTGCTTCTCAGTGACTGAAATTTGTTGTACCAAGAGGGCTCTTCAGCAACTCCTCCTCTGGTGACATTCCAAAACCTTTGCCTTCTGGCCAGTCCACGATCACTTCCAAGATTCCTGGGTGACTGGGATTCCTTATGCGAGATCGTTGTGTGATCAGGATAACCCACCTACTCCATGTCGCATCAGCGGCATGATGAATGGTTAAGACTCTACCTTTGAACATCCAGCCCAGCACGGGTAGTCGAGGTGCCAGGAGGAGCTGTGCTTCAGTTCCAACCACTTCTGAGGCAGA
>NW_010270084.1:0-421 GCF_000690775.1 Eurypyga helias | reverse complement strand
GTGTAGAGCACATTCTTTACCTCTGGCCCTGTCCGGACTGGTCTGAGAGCTACTGCATGCACGATCTCCTGCTTGATCTGTTCAAAGGCTTGTCGCTGCTCAGGGCCCCATCTGAAATCGTTTTTCTTAGGAGTCACTGCATAGAGAGGGCTGACAATTTGGCTGTAATTTGGAATATGCATCCGCCAGAAACCCACAACACCTAGGAAGGCTTGTGTTTCCTTTTTGCTCGTTGGTGGGGACACAGTTGTTATTCTGTTGATCACGTCCATCGGGATCTGACGACGCCCATCTTGCCATTTTACTTCTAGCAACTGGATCTCTTGTGCAGGTCCCTTGACCCTTATTTGCTTGATGGCAAAACTGGCTTTCAGGAGGATTTGGATTATTTTATTCCCCTCAAAAACTTCATCAGCTGTGT
>NW_010270083.1:0-44453 GCF_000690775.1 Eurypyga helias | reverse complement strand
TCATGGACACGAATGGTCCTAAATGGTGATGATAATGTTTGACCAGTCCATGTTTTAACAGGTCCTCTTTTATATCTTAACATAATGCAATTCCAAGCACATTTTCTAAACCAATTTTTTTCCTGCTTGTTACAGAAATACTGTAGCCTCAAAAAATGTGAGAAAGACTTTTTTTTTTTAACAGTTAACTATTTAAAAATCAAGACAATCATAACTTTTAAGCAGCCCTACAGTAAAAAGCAAGGTGATATGTACAACAAAGAGAACCAAATATTAGAAAGAAACCAAGAAATCATTAAAAATTGAGGGACATGATTAAGGCTTATGCTTCCCTGCATACAGAGGAAAACATGTTAAGCCACAAAGCAGAAGTATGCTTCTCGATATTCATAAGGCTTGAGGGAATTAGGGCTTATGAAACCCTTCCGGATGTATCTATTGTTTGATTTAAGAAAATACACCTACCTTGGATTAACTTTCTAGCATGTTCCTCAATGTGACCCATTTTTCATCTTTCCTCTGTTCCTCCTTTTTTCTTTCCTGTCTCGATTTTCTTGATGTCATTTCTACTCAGTCCACATGTGGATATTGTGGAATTTCATCTACCACTCGAAATTTCCTGTTACTGCTTTCCATTTTTAAATGGATACATTCAGAGTACGACCCCCTCACAGTTCGTCCTATTTTGAGAATTAAATTAATCACCTGGAAGGAGCCGCCTCTTGCCTCCTAAAAAATCAATAACGGACACAGATCCAAATAAAATCAATGAAACTGAAGACGAAGATATCTATATGCTTTACTAATGTAGATGACATCAGGGCATTAGTTTCATTCTGCTTTGCTTTCTTTTATTACCTTAGAGGCCAGCGCCCGTTTTTCATCACCTTCTATGCGGACAAATGCACTGAATTAAATGCTCAAGAACTGCATTTGCTGCCCCAGAAGCATTGCGGTTACCAGCATGCTCAATCCCCAGTGAGGTCCCCCACCAAGCTCACCACACCCCATCACGCTGGTAAGCTGTGCACGCGACACCTACACACACACACAGAGATACTGACACACACACAGTAATGCCGTTATGCCCAGATTCATTGATAGCATCCCACTCCTGAACACCACTGATGTTATGGGGTGGAGTGAAAAACACAGCCCATAGGGGAGCTGGATACTGTTAAGAATCAACTAGATTTGAGGTTTTATACTGCGTGACAATATCATGCACTCACTCGCTCACTCTTCCCCAGCTCACTAGGTCTGGATTTCCCACCAGGGAGGTCACTGCTGGCCCAGAATGATCAGGCAGAAAGTCCTGTCACCTCCTGCTGCTGTACTGCTTGCAGTCACCTGTCTTGGGCACCACTGGTCAAGGTTCCTGGGTGGCCTCCAGCGTTTGCCAACATGCAGCTGTCTGATCTTCAAGGTCTTCTCCCACTTCCAGGATCTTTCCTCCACTTCAGGATCTTCACCTTCTTCCTTCCAGGTTCCCTTCTTCTTATGAAGATTAATTCATTTAGGGAACTCTTCCACCTCCTGCTCTTCGTTTCAGAACCTCAAGCCCTCTGTTCTCCCAACGTGAATAATCTGTATGTAGAAGCACAGTGTGTGAGCAGCCCCCTCCGTCTAATGTATGTTAACTGGAGGACTTGAGACATGTCACTTTTATTTAGACCTTGTGTTCGCAAAACTTACAAGCAGCCCATACCATTTGCAGCTAGCAAGCAGCAGGCTCTGCTTGAGAGTTCGATGGTTTAATTTCGGACATTCATCCATACACGCAGCTGTTAATGTTTACAGATTAAGTTATTTTTTTCCCCTGTGACAAGTATAAGCTAGGAAATTGTCACAGGAAAAAGTCAAATGATTCAGAAGCTGTGGTCAACTAAGCATCTTATTTTAGAGATCTCTATCTGGTCTTTTCATACTAAATGCTAAACTGTGTAGCCCAATAGGGCTTTAAGATGCAGTAATTGACCTTGCAATTGACCTCAAAAGAAGGCCTTGCTTCTCTGGAGCTTTTAAAACCAGAAATCTTGCTTAACTGTATCTCCACATATGATTTCTAGCCCTTTCTGTTCTATAGTTTAGTTATTTTATCAGGTAGAGCAAAGGAATGCCAGGACACACCATGGTGGACATATTTTAGATACATCTTTTTCACAATGTTTTCAGATACCTGTATCCTCTAAAAATACTGTTTCTAATAAGTAATTATTAGTAGAAGTACTAAGACCTACTTTTTAAAGTGAAACAATCTAGTATCTTGTATCACACTTGTTTTAAGCCTGCATATTTTACATCCTCATTCTAACATTTACATTTCATTCTAACAAGATGATCTGACATTGTTACATATGGGTCAAAATCTTGTCTCTAAAAGATGTTATATGATATAGTCATATGCCAACTTAAATCTTTCTATAACATAAAAATCACAGACTTCGGGAGAAAATGGTTGTAGAACTGAAGTTCTTGTAAGCATGTTATTGGAAGGTACCTCTCACCACAAAGGTGGCTGTGGAGGGGGCACCCTTTTGTCTCTTGAGTTCTGGCCCTAGTCAGGAAGTCCAAAATATTAACTCAAATGCACTGATTCAGTTCTTTTATATTGACAGGTCTGTCTGCAGCTCAGCTGGCGAACCAAAGAGGTCTAAAATTTTTGTCTGATTTTGCCTCAGCTAGACGGACTGAACAAATTGCTAGATCCTGTTAACGGACTAAAGGTTTGATATACATCATAGCAGCTAATAGAGTCTTTTCCTAGGGACTGAGCAGAAAAATATGAAAGAATGAATGCTGCTCTGGTTGGGTGAAGTACCAATTAAGTCAGAGAAAAAATAGCCATTTGCGGCAGTTTCACCACAAGCACAGTATTTCAAGGTGGCTGCTGGTTCTTCAGAGTTGTAATTTTGCTGCCTTGTACTCAACCTTTTAATGGCCTTAGCTTAGCTGTCTTTCTTCACAGAGAAAATGGCTTTCTCCGAGTTATATTTCTGAATGTAACAAGCTTTTCTTTTTGCAGATGGGGGGTGAATGAAGTGTGAAAAGGGGAGGCAAACCTTGCAGAGGAACATAGGCAGGGCGATATTCTTACAGAAGCATTACCAGAATCACATGAACAAGATCTGGTGGTCAGATGTGATATGCAGCACTTCAATATCTTCTACCAATTTAGCAGTATGCTTAAGGTGAAGTATAGTTTAAATCGGTAAGGTGTCGATCTCTAAAATAACTGCTTATGCCTTGTCTGGCCATCACAGAATGACATCCCTTGAATTTTCTGTATGAAATGCCCACGGTTTCTGCAGAGGGAGTTAAAGAGTATTAGATGTACTAACACTGCTGTAGCAAAGTGTAATTGACCACAGTATGGGGAAAGCAGAAGCGCTGTCATTCCTTTGCAGTCAATGCTTGCAGTGATCATAGGCAAAGTGTGGGGATGATTACTGGGGCAGGCCTTTTGCTTTCTACTCTAATTGGACAGACTGACCTGGCTGGCAAATGGTAAGAATCAAGACCCTTTCATCCAGAACTCAATCCAAACACTTCTTATGAAAATGTTGCCTAAGATGAATATATCCCCCTCAGGAAGGGAAAGCAAAGTCCTGACCCCCTCTTAGAAGAGGAAGTACCCAAGAATAAAACACCGTTACTTTACGAACTGCTCTGAATGACATATATGAATTCTGTCCAAAGAATTGATGGATGTCTGAAAGAAATAGCCATCAATCCTACAGATTTATGTGACAGAAATACCACAGAGTAGAAGGGATCTGATTTTTACACTAATCTCATAGAAATACTTCTGGGCTGACTTTATTGGATTACTCTCTGGTTTGCTTCAGCATGATGAGATATCAGAATCAGGCATAAAAATTTTTACCTGCACTCAGTAAGTAAGCTACAAAGCAGGTGGCCCTGACTGCAAGTCAAATGGTGAAGCATGAATGGATTAACATCAAAACATTTTTCTTTCTTCCTTTGTAACTGAAATTGCTTTCAGCTTGCTGAATTTCTAATGCATCCTCTGGTGATCACTTCCTCAATGTCCCATTCCCTATTTGCTCTCTCATCTGCTCGGCTCTGATGATCATGCACCATGCAGAGCTATGAGCTATTTTTTTAGATGCAGAGACATTATAATTGATTTTTCCCCTTTAGTTACTGTGAGGAGTAACTAGATACTTTGTCACTTTTAAGTTTAGAAACATACTATTTCTTTACCTCACCTCATTTCATCATACATCAGTGAGGACTGTGTTGAAGGAATATACGAATTCCTCCTGCTGAGCCAACAGGCTAGCTTTTAATTGGCTTTCATGAATCATTTTCAAGGTGTTTGAAATTATAGAAAAAAGTCTAAAATAATTTAAAGGGGATGTTGATTCCTTTTTCGTCTTGTTATTTTTTTGAAAAAACATTTTAGACATATGCTTAGTTGGTTCTTAAAGAGTTTTGCTTTGTCAGAGAAAGACTGGTTAAATCCTTGAATTAATGTTTTCAGTTAATGAACACAGAGAAATTATTGTCTATTAAAACTTTATTGTAGACAGAGGAAACCCTTAATATTTTGTTAAAGGCTCTATGAAAACGAGATCTAATTGCTATCATGTGCTACCAAAATGGATTTTATAGTGCTGAGAATCACCAGTCAAGTCACAAGCCTGTTGGCACTGCTGTTGCATTTAGCAGGAGAAAGTTTTCATGCCGTAAAATATAACTACCTTGGGAATACATGCCATATATCCTACTTTCTGTATTATCCCACAGACACTCAGACTATTTTTTGCTGTAAGAACATAAAACTGGTAATGGAAGCTCTGCAAATAGAATGACAAAGAGCAGTGGTCCATCAATGCACTACAAAGCAACTAGGCTATTCCATTCCTACCTTTTTTTAAAAATCAGCAAAATATTTTCCTTACCACTTTATGCTCTGTAGCACAGCTTCTGTGTTGCTGTTCCTTTAAAACAACAATGCCAAAGCATTATTGGTGTGGTGTTGTTTTCTGTTGTCCTTTTTTCTTTTTTTCTTTTAATCTGCTTTTTAAACCTGAACAGTTATCCATCATTAGCTACCAAAATCATACACAGTACACTGGACAAAAATTCCCAGGAATTTCTGATTTTTTTTTTTTTTCAGGGATAAAGTCATACTCTTTTTACTGATTTTTTTTAAATTTTCCTGATCAGACATGGGGAAAGTCCAAATTCAAGTGATGGTGTAATCTCAAAGAAGTCTCCTGAAAGAAACAGGAGATTGCAACTCTTGCACTCAAACACAACACAGACTTCAAAAAGAAATGCAGTCATGCGGCACGACAGCTATAAACTCTTACTTTTCCTAGTGTGAATCTCCTGTTACTTGTTTTCCATGAAAATATTACATGTAAAACAATTGAGACTTGAGAACCTTGAATGTTTCTATTTAATCCACTACAGATTTAAAGCTAAGCACTGGAATGAAGCTGTTTGAATGAAATTCCCTGCATCTAATAAAGGACATCTTTACAATAGAGTTGTCTCTTCCGTTAGTTTAATATGCTCAATTTCTCGCCACACCACACTTCATGTATCTGTAACACCAGGAGGTTTTCTACTCAATTTTTCAGTCTTTCTTGGGCAGAATTTAACTCCTTGTGTTTGGAAAAGTTAAATACTCATAAAATTTCAAGTGTCTTTATAGGAAAATTTGGAGAAGCATGGAGTTCACTGATGTGGGATTTGGGCTACATATTGAAGCATTTCAGATTAAGAAATTACGTTCATTTAATAAACCCATTAAATGGACAACTACTTTTTTTTCCTGTTGTAGCCAATTAGCTTTCTAATTTATTATTGCTATTAGTAGTATCACCTGTAATATCGCTTTCTACCAATTAAAAAAATCACTTGGAAAGGAACTGGGAAAGAATAAGAAGAGAAAGAGACAGAAGGCATCTAGCAGTAAAGTTGGTTTTTATTTTACTGGAAACAAAGGAACCGCTGACTTTAGGTTGAGCAAAATAATGTGTTTCATATTTCCCCAAGCCAAAACATCTTAGTAAACTTTAATGGAAAACCTTTTCTCCGAACAGTGTTCGTCAGTATCAAAAGGAAATTCTTATATGTAACTGTGTTTATTTCTCTTCAGTTAGTACAATTAACCTGATTTACTTTGAAATTGTTTTCTTAACTTGAAACTGTTTGCCAAACTAGTCACTTTAATAAAACAAGCAAACAAAAATAAACTCCAACCAAAATGTAATAACCTTATGTAAGGAGAGGCAGAGGTCATGCTTAAAAGACTGTAAGCTTTCCCTAGGAAACAGCTATAGGGAGTATATTCTGGCCCTTTTAGAGCTGCATAATAGGATCAAGTTAATATGTTCCAAGATGGTTATCCTGAGAGAGAATGATCAAAAAATATCAAGTAGAGGACAGAGCCCTGCAGTCACCAACTGTTCATCCACTAAAATACACCTTTTTAATTTTTTGTTTTTTACCCTTTGTAAGAGAACAAAATACTGGCTCAGCTGCCTCACTGACTCACATCAGCACTCATGCAAGTGAAATCAGCTTCTGGGAAGTCCATCCCTCCACAGAGATGAAAGAAAATTTTAAGGAAGATCAGATTACTAAACCAAAGTGAAGGTACTTTTGATGGAAATAGTGCCTCTGAACAGCTACTATTCCAAGTCTTCAGGTACAAATTGTATCTTTTTGGGGAGAAAGAGATCTGTTTGATTCTTGAGTTACATCTCAAAAAGTTTCATTGGTACCAACGAACCACACTTGAGGAAAAATACAGTGCATCAGCCAAGGGAAACCTCTGGCTGATGTTGAACATTAGTATCTGCAGATGATAACAGATGAATGTGGAGCCTGCTGCAAAAAGAGAAGATTCAGATAAAAAAATACAGTGTGGTTGTAAGTTAGTTGACTAACTTCCAAGGCTTACTAGCTGGATTCCAGACTGGTAGGCAGGCGTTTAAACGTGAACAAAACACTTTCAAAAATATTACTCAGTGACATAAGATGAGGACAAACGGCAGCATTAGAATCACCAAAATGATCATCAAATATGAGGTTAACTCTTAGACCAGAGGCTAATAAAATTAAATGAAATTTCACACATATAGAAGAAATTTTAAGCAGAGACATACAAGTATAGTATTGGTAAAGCAGAACTCAGCTAACCTCCAGACATTTTCCTGACTGTCTGTAGCAAATGGACACAGCAGGGACACAAATGTAGGTGAAGCTAATTCAACAGCAGCATATTCAAGAGAATATGCATGCTAGGAAGACTGCCAATGATCACAGACAATAATTAGTAAAGAGAAAGACTAAGCTGACTAAAGCAAATTTTGAACTTGTGAAACAGGTCACAGAATCCCAAAATTCTACCTCTGAACTAGCTATTAATTTATTGAAGTGTAATTTTCTTGTAGTGTAGCCTCGTATATTTTGTTTGGGACACAAATATAACACTTGTATTGAGTTTTCCTTTATGTCTTGTAGAACCGTACAGCCTCTCTGCTATGTCTGATAATCAGACTTAGTAGGGTTAAGTGTGATAACCAATTAATTGGGACATATGTTACTAATTAGTATTTCCAGTAGTCATGAGCAAAATTAGAAGATTTAACACTGCATGGTGAATAGATACATATATAGAAAGTGAGAGTTTTCTATACAACTGCTTTCAACTTCTTTTTACCCTAGGTGCAATTTGTAACCTTCATGCTCTTTCTTCTTTATTAAGCTAGTCGTCGAGCAAGCAACACATCTCACAATTTAAACATGCTTCAACCAAGGCAGAAGAAAAATTGAAAATAAATAGTTAAGCACACATTCAGGTGCTTTACTGAACTGCAACCAGAACTTTCAACAGATGTTTTAGACCTGATTAAACACTTTAGTTTCTGGCTTTTTATCCTGGCCATTTAGTATGTGTAAATTGTATAATTAAAAAAAAAAAACAAACACCCACACACATTGATTTCCTGCCTTTTGGGATGTAAAGAATTTTTTATAACTATATTCAACTTTCTCCTGCTTGTTTTCTGATGGTAAGAACTTGCTCCTTACCCATATGAAACATTAAGAATATGGAACCTGACAATGTCTCCTTTGTTTAAAAAAAAAAAAAAGTAAAAAAGTAAAAAAGGAAAGAATCAAGTAATATGAATGGAGGTATTGGTTGCCCATGTATTATTTTTCTTATTTTCTCATTTCTTCCCCTTGTATGGATAATTACGCTCTGCTACACAGGACAAAATAACTGTGGAAAATAAAACTTTTAAAAGTCAGTATTAAATACTGAAGAAACACAAATAAGCAGAGGAGGGATGTTTGCATCAAGTCTGTTCTTGCCAGCCTGACCAGCTTTAATATGAGCAAAACCTTCCAGTTTCTTCAAAAAACTACTGTGGCACTTCCTATTGAGTGTTTCTTCACAACTGGCAATGAGGAAAACTGAAAGAGAAGTGAATCTTCAGTATCATTGTCACATATATTACACTACAGGAAAGCAAAATTTTTCTGTCTATCAATTGCCTGCTCAGAGTAGGGAAGAAAAGTGAAAAAGGAGCTAAAACTTGACTTTTTAAAATAGTAATCTTACAAAATTGATTGCACTAATATTAATCTAATTTAATGCAATACACCTGCAAACTCCAGCCTACACCATGCATGAAAAATACTCTTAAAGCCTTGTCTTTCAGAACAGTACTTGACTTGCTCACTGGGATTAGTTTTCCTTCTTAAATAGCAATTGACACAAAGGGCATCTTAAATTAATAACATTACTGTATATCAGTAGCCATCTTACCAGGGTTTATGGCTATTTTGCTCCCAAATCTAGAATCACTTCTGTTATTAGGTACTTACAGGAGAAACAAGACTTTCAAACATTTCCTATGTTTCTGTATATTCTCAAAAAGTTATCCAACATAAAACCCTAAACCAGACATATTTGGAGGCCAAAATATCAGGAAAAAATGTAAAACCAACTTTATCCCATGCTTGTATCTTTTTTCTTCCTCTTCTTTAAACAGCAAGTAGATCATCCTTACCCAGAGAGTTTGTTTAGGATACTTCAATATTCATAGAACAAAGATCAGTGGCCAAGACTTTCAGGGCTGCCTGACAATCATGTTAAAAATGCAAATTTTTCTACAGGACACTAAATGATGAAACCATCCCATCATAACAACAACAACAACAACAAAAATCATGATTCACAGAATCATAGAATGGTTTGGGTTGGAAGGGACCTTAAAGACCACCTAGTTCCAACCCCCTGCCATGGGCAGGGACACCTTCCACTAGACCAGGTTGCTCAAAGCCTCATCCAGCCTGGCCTTGAACACTGCCAGGGATGGGGCATCCACAGCTTCTCTGGGCAACCTGTTCCAGTGCCTCACCACCCTCTCTGTGAAGAATTTCTTCCTTATCCAAATCTTCCTTATCTAAATCTCTTTCAGCTTAAAGAAAGGACCCTTTGTCCTGTCACTACAAGCCCTTGTAAAATGTCCCTTTCCAGTTTTCCTGCAGGACCCCTTTAGGTACTGAAACGCTGCTGTAAGGTCTCCTCAGAGCCTTCTCTTTTCCAGGCCAAAAAATCCCTACTCTCCCAGCCTGTCCCCATAGCAGAGGTGCTCCAGCCCTCTGATCATCTTCGTGGCCTCCTCTGGACTCAATACAACAGGTTGATATCCATCTTATGTTGGGGGCCCCAGAGCTCGACATGGTACACCAGGTGGGGTCTCAGGAGAGCTGAATAGAGGTGATGAATACAGAATCACTAGGCTGAAAAGGTTGCCTGAAGAAATGGAAAAGACAAAAGTCGTTGTGCATACTGGTATCTTTAATTATAAATTGTCTTATTATTTAATCACTGTGTTCACAGTCTATCAGCCTATTCTTGTATACAGAGTAAGATAGAGAATTCAATCATGAGAACTCCAACTATAGATCGTATCTTACGTGTTCATTTACTTTAGATCTGTATATAGTTTATACTAATGTTCCTTCACTACAGTATAAAACCAAAGATCACCTTGTTAAAAATACCACTTTCTACGGAGAAATCAAGTTCCTTGTGGTTTTAAAACTACCACTCAGCTACTAGCATCCCTAGCGACAAGTACTGCTTCAGGCACACCAAAGTCTCTCTCTGAAATGCTTCCTAATCCCTGGGAGATCTCTTAATCTTCATGAGAAAGCTAGCAGGAAGGGAGCTTCTAAAGAAGTTCCTCCCTGTGTGGTCTTTTTTTTTCTTGTTAACAGAAGTTATTTCCTCAGCTGAAGGACAACAACAGGCTGTTATGAGTAAGTCTGTGCTTGTAACTTGTCTCCAAAAAATGACATTTCTTTCTCTTGTTGATGATAAACAAAGGTGCTCAAAAGTAGACAGACATAAAAGGCTTGTATAGGAAAAAACCTCTTAGCTTGAAGCATGTAGCTATTACCCAGTCAACCTGACTTAATGAACAGCCACTCACAGAGTTTTTCTTCTGGGAATGGTTTACATCAGATATTTTGAATAAGTGAATAAGATCTCTAATTATTTTACATATTTTACTCTTGTCCAATAATAAACAATGAAGCTATTCCTCCCTGTTGCTGAATTCTCCCACTCTGTGCCTCTGCCTGGGTTAGGGATCCACTGGGTTAGGGCTCCAATCCACTCTGGTGCTTGATATGCGAATAAAACAAAAGGATTCATTTGCTCAATAATTTGCCCATATATTAATCTATTCCAAACCAGCCCTTCTTGCAGCTCCCTCTACAGACAACTTTTCCAGTGCATTTACCCCACACTGTTCACTCACAGTTTGATACATGGTTCAATATATTATTTCATTTGATACAGATTTCTTTGAGACAATGGCAGTGACTCATGACTGATCCTGAGTCAGCGTGGACTTTGTAGCAACATATGAAGAACTGTAGTGAATAAAACTACACTATTATTTACTATCCAGGTATGTTGATTCTTTAATTTGTAAGGAAAATACAGTAAACCAGTAGCTTCTAATTACTGAAAAGAGTCTTGTCCTTCTAAACCCCAATGAAAGTACATTGATCCAACTGGGGATGATATGAAACAAAATAGGCATATGTATTAAGAAAGCTAAAGCAAATCCATTCCCTAATCCTTAATAATGATGTTCAACTGCTATCACTACCACTGGATAAAGAATATGTTTTCTGTGTTTTTTACTGATACATTTATATTTTTAATGATTTCTGCATTCCCTGGCTAAGAAAAGATAAAAACTTGACAAGCTCTACAATGAAGACAACAATCAAGCAACATGCCAATTTATCTAAACATGGTTAGCTACATTTTTCAAATTCTATAGGAATCAAGGAAGACATATAAATATCAAACTCCTGGATATCTTTCAGGATACTTCATTTAAGTCATCTATTACTACATGAGAAGACATGCTAAGGGTCTGTGTTAAGTCAGGTATTATATTCATATGTTCATACTGCTTTGTTACTGCATGTCAGATGAACTGTGTGGCAGAAACATGCACCTGTACAATATGTTTTAATACTGTATCATAATCCTCAAAATATCATTAAGCATTCCCTTATTTATTTATTTTATTTTTTACTACTAGTATTTGCATTTCCTCTACATTCAAAAATAAATATTGTAAATTCTTCACACATTTCAGAGTAAGAGAACCACTCAAGGGCAGTTTTAGAGATTAATCACCCAACATTTTCATATCTAGACCAGGGAAAGCTTCAGAATATAGCATGGGAGAATACAACAATCCCTGTAGGAGTGGAATTAATGAGACTATCAGTCTTCATTTCTTTCTTTTCCCAATGACTTTTTAGGAGGGAAATATTGTTGAAAAACTTGTGTCCCCCTAATTCTCTGGATTTTATGTACCCTTTGAGAAGAGAATTCCAATCATAATTAGTGTTCAAAAGCTTTTCCAAAACCACCTGGAGTTACATATCTTATAAATGCACCTGATAAACTATCCTTTCACGTTATTTTTTTCCCTATTAGTGGAATAAAACATTAAAATTGTCATTTTAGAAGGCAAGTTTATTTCTGTGTCATTTTACATTTATTTCATGAAAATAACTCTGGAAAAGCCTCTCATGCTGTTCTTCTATTCACCAGAGAAGCTAAATGTGGAAGTCAACATGTATTAAGTAGCATTATATGCTAACGTTAAATGACTGCAAACTACTGATATGCTTTCACTTATTATCTCTCTGGGACATCTGTCAATATTAATACAGTAAGTGGCTAAGCAGTCATCCCTAGTAAATAAACATCACCCCCCCAAGCAATTAAAAGGAAGCTTAGGGATAGAAGATTAGCATACTATTATTTTTAATTACATTATTTATGCCCATTTGTTCTTTATGAAAATTAATAGGTGGTTAGAAAACAAACAGCAAGAATGGGCTAAAATTCTTTGGGACATTCTTTTGTTTAATTTGCCACTTAATTCCCCCAGAAACAAGGGAGGGGACTCCCCAGTTGTTTAGTCATAATGACCCTTCATTAGGTCAATTCATTTTACTTAGCAGTTAGTTTGCTGTTGGGCTCTGTCTTCCATTCTGCAGCAGATTTGCTGAACGACCTTAAGTGAACCAGTCAACCTCAGCACCTCATATCTAGGCAACTGGAAAATACATATAAGAATCAGTAGTATAGATAAGGTTACATAGAGATAATGGAGTTCATTAATTTATTCAGGAAAAAATGGACTCTCATCCAAATATATGCCAGACCATGTAAATCTACTCACTTTTGTATCTACCATTACATCTAAGAGAAAAAACTGTGAGGTTCTCTACTTTTAATATTAAAGAAAATAGGGAAGATAACATGGAAGTAAACATCGAATGCCTACTGCAGATCCACAACGAGCAGGAAGAAAAATTTTAATAGCTAGTAATAACTTGACCAAAAAAAAAAAAAAGATAATGACAATCCCATTAGAATCTGGTGTATTAGAATTAAATTTAGCAGTCTGGGAATACAACGTTTACTACTGTCTTCTGAATAAGGTCATCTTCTACTTCTTGCAAGCACTTTATCATCAGTCACATTGAAATTAATCATAATGACTCTTCCCATTTCCACACACTGGGCCCTCTGTCCTGCAAAGTAAAACTACATCATAGGGTATCATCTTCCTACGAGTAGCAAACTTCCTGTTTCAACCTGAAACATTCAGTGGAAAGTAGCTGGTAATTAGAACCAAGGTGTATTGCATACTAAAGGACAAGTCTATAAACAGAAAGTGCTTTACTACAGTCTAGTCATACAACATCAAAAAGTAGCTCTTCTGAAGGAGCTTCAGATGCATTGGCCCTTTGATGTCCTATACAAGAGAGCCAGCTGCTTGTTCTTGGTTTCATATACATTGTAAGTAAACAGGTTATAATATGAATTGAACTTTATAGGTAGCCAGTGGGTATATTTTGGACTTTCATCCTTAAATGAAATGTCTACCCATTTTCAAGAAATTTTAGCTATAAGTAATGTTGGGAGCAATAACTGCTGTATGTACCAAGTAGCTCTTTGTACAGATATAAGATGATGTAGTTCCAGTCCAAAAAATGGAGTTTTTCAATTAAATGTCTACTGCATTTGCTGACCAGCATCGGAGAAAGAGAAAGTGTACAGTTGCCAATATAATCAATACATGAGTTCTGATCCCAGACATGTTGGCTCAGCACCATATTTTGGGGGGAAGACTTGCTTTAGGGTAGAGAACTTGCTTTAGCAGTAATTGTCAGAGTGTACTGATGCCTTGGTCTGTGTACAAAACATGGGATAGGACAAGTTAATGCCACCTTCACTACTACTCACAGCACATCCTTTAACCCAGAAGGTGGGGAACTCCAGGACCTTGGTCTATGTTTCATGGCAGGAGTAGCACCTGCCAGTAGGTAGCTGCAGAGTGAATGGTGGCTTTAAAACGAAGGGAAAGGAAGAAGCAGGAGCAACGGTGGCAGTGTGTCAGAAACAACAAAGGTTGAGCGAAGTCTTGCCTGCTTTCCTCTGTCTCACCTACTGGAGGGCAATACTTTTCACACTGGGATTGAGGATGCTGGAAGACAGATGGAGGACAGACAGGGGATGGACAGGGAAAGTGTAGCAAGATAGGGTTGGTGAGAGCTGACAGTACAACCTCTGTAATTTTCAGTGTTCAGGCTCTGTTGCTACAACAGTTAGCTGTAATCCTCTAAGTTTTGCATTCAGTATGCAAGATTTCTTTCTATGGCTATAGTCCCAGTAAGCCTTGCTATTATTTGTTTCATTATAGTGAGAAGCTGGAACAATATCTGTGAAGTTTATGACAAGTTTGGACAATGTAAACTGCTGAATAATAGCTAAGAGAGCCCATTTGATGAATATGGTTGTGTCAAGCAGTGTGTGACTAACGTGAATCTGTGAGAGTGGCAGGGAAATAAGACATGAGGGACAAAGTGGGGGGGACTTTCAATCATGCCTGGAAATATGACAACCCTCCTCAAACAGGCAATTTCTCATTAAGTGTCTTTTGACATTCCTCAAGCACTAATACACCTGTTGAGAAAATGGCACTTGTCCTGAGGACAAAAGAGAATGTCAGTTTTGAACAGCAAGGACTACTTAGTGCTAGTAGAGATTGCTGTAAATTTTGGAAAAATAAACACCTTGAATAAATATTATTTCCAAGGAGAAGAAAAATTGTGCTTATGCAAAAATACCTACTTAAGGCAGACTGAAAAGTTTTATCTTTTTAAAGAAATCTCTGGAAACTAGCTTCTTATACTGAAATGTAGAATGATCATACAAATCACAATTTTATGTAATCAGAATAGGAAATCCTTATGAATGACAAAATTTTACAGAATTAAAGATATAAGAGATCCTAGTGTTCACATCATGAAAGCATGTTCTTTGGAAGTAGATTTTGTACAAAACTACAAACAGTTTGAGTGGATTCTGTTTTGTGTCCCCACTTATCCAGAGCTAGAGTAAAGAATTAAAAGAAATTACTATGAAAATCTCAAGCCGCTTGGTTTTATTTTTGAGGAAGAAATTGTTCAGAACATAGAAATTTCTGGCAGGAGTATAATTACTGTCAAAAATTTATCCACTTTTTCAGAATAAGGAGCGCGCTAGAAAAATTTGTAATATGGCTACATAAGGAAGAAAGAAGTCAGTAGGATATTTTACATACATTGATTTTGTATTTGAAGGTATGTAAAAGATACATAATTACACAGATCAGAATAATAGTTTCACTTTAAATAAGTTTGTTCTTGTCAATTTTTAACTATTCAAATAGTTCTAATTACCTTGTTCATGCAAATTTTTAGCAAATTTAAAGTCACAGAAATAAACTACCCTGATATGATGTGAAGGGAGGAACTGTTGATGTCACGACTGGAGAAAACTCTTGCAAAGCTCTTTGATCCATTGAGTGTCCTGATACTAACATAAAACATAGCAATGGGTTCAGTATAAATCCACCAGGTATCCAGGAGGAGCACTAACGAGAGAAATCTTTACTGATGACAATTTGCAATAGAAAAATGTACAGATTAACATCCAGTGGTTTGTTCTATGGGTTATGAGCCACATGCACCTGGTAACTTAATTTGACCAAAGACTTGTCTACTTAGAACATTTGAAAATAGTTATGTAAAGAATCTGTCATTTAGAATTACAGTCCTTATTTTTAGGGATTTTGCATAAGAACATATAACATTTAGAATACACTTTACGAAAACATTTCTTACTGGCAAGCGAGGGTAGGCAAGCACTGACTGTTATGTGAGCATGTGGAACAGTTGATACCTTACTACTAAAAATGTATTTTATATTTAAAAGCTCAGAATTTTTGCCTAACCATTATTGTTCTATTTTTAATGCACAGTTAACATGATGATGTCAACCCAAAATGTAATACATTGTTTTCGATGAACATTCAAGGTTCAAAAATCTAAGCTCAGCTAAGAGACTTTACACCCTCATTTGCAATTAATTACTACCTATTTTTAATGGGTCATTCATTTATGTAAAAGAGGGCTTAATTAATTAATTAAGCAACTAAAATTCAAATGGCAACTTTAACAAAACCAAGGCAAAACAAAAGTTAATATAATATAACTTCTGCTTAAAACCCAAGCTGTCTTTGTTTCTATAAAATATAAGGCCAAGGCCAAGGCCAAATAGTCTGCTATCAAACCTCCTAGCACTTACATTTCTTTCCAGATATCTGCAGATTTGAAGGGGAAATCAGCACAAAAAACATAGAAGCTGACTGTACTCAGCTGATTGCTATTGTCATACTGAAAAATGTCTCCTAAATAATGAAATGGTCCATTTTAGAAAAATGTTTCTTTCTGCATGTCTCTTTTCAGATTACAGTAGGCTCCAAATTCCAGTCGTCTTCCATTTGTTTTCTGATGCAAATGTGATTTCTCCCTTTCCCAGGTAGCTTATTTTCCAATCATATATGTGACACATTTGTTTATTTGCATTTAAGCACAATTTTTATTAGAAATGTTTCTACTTCTAACATATGCACTTAATAGAACTTACTTATATGGCAAAACTACAATGAAGTAATGCAAAAATTTCAATTTCTTTAGTGTGTAAATTACAATTACAGAGAAGGAGACAGATTAAGAGAATTACATTTTATCCCACATTCTCAGACCTGGGTAGAATTACAGATTCTGGAGAAGGTCAGGTCCTTATACATAGTGCTGGACCTACAGACCTCAAGATTTTCGTCATTCAGATATGATATACTATAACTGCACCTGCAGATTCAGCTGTGTGGGATCCAAAGCCTGTTTTTTCTAAAACACAGCATTCTGACCTTGGCTCATTAAGCTGTAAGAAGGAACAAAAGCTAATTTTATGCAAGATAATAAAGAACAAAGATAGAAGCAGAAATGGTAATAGTAACTCAAGGACTAGAGAGAAAAACATCAGTATGAAATTATATAAAAGCCTAGGGAAAAAAGCATTCAGCTGGACACAGCAATGCAGCAATACTTCGAGCAACAATGAACACCCCTTCACCTCCTGTTTGATGACTGCCTTACCAGCAGACTTTTGATATGCCTACATTATGAGCATGCAAATGTTTAACCTTGTAGTATATTATTAATAACTACTCCCTGGGACTATTAATTAATAAATATTTGGTGTGTGGTCCTAAACTGTGTGTTACACTACCTGAGATTACACAAAGCATTTGACACTGTCCCACACAACAATCTTGTCTCTACATTGCAGAAGCATGGATTTAATGGATGGACCACTGGGTAGATAAGAAATTGACTGGATGGTGACACTGAAAGTGTTGTGGTCGATAGCTCAACGTCTGAGTGGAGAGCAGTGACGAGTGGCGTTCCTCAGGGGTTGGTACTGGGACTAGTGCTGTTTTTAGTATCTTTGTCGGCAACATGGACAGTGAGATTCAGTGCATCCTCAGCAAGTTTTCTGATGACACCAGGCTGTAAGGTGTGGTCAACATGCTGTAGGGAAGGGATGCCATCCAGAGGGACCTTTACAGGATGGAGAGGTGGATCCATGTGAACTTCATGAAGTTAAGTGCAAGGTCTTGCATGTGGGTTGGGGCAATCCCAAGTAGAAATATAGGCTAGGAAGAGAATGAATTAAGAACAGTCCTGAGGAGAAGGACTTGGGGGTGACGGTTGATGCGAAGCTCAACATGAGCTGGAAATGTGTGCATGCATCCCAGAAAGTCAATTGTATCCAGGGCTGCAACAGAAGCGGCGTAGCCAGCAGATCAAGAGAGATGATTATCCCACTCTACTCTGCTCTAATGACATACAACCTGGAGCGCTGCATCCAGCTCTGGAGCTCCCAATATAAGAAGGATATTGACTGGTTGGAGTGAGACCAGAGGAGGCCACAAAGATGATCAGAGGAGCACCTCTCCTGTGAAGACAGGTTGAGACAGTTGGTGTTGTTCAGCCTTGAAAAGAGAAGGCTCTGGGAACATCTTCTAGCAGTGTTCCAATACCTAAAGGGGGACTACAGGAAAACTGGAGAGGGCTATTTTACAAATGCACGTAGTGATAAGACAAGAGGTAGTGGCTTTAAGCTGAAAGAAAGTAGATTTAGATTGTACATCAGGAACAAGTTCTTCAAAGAGAGAGTGGTGAGGCACTGGAATATGTTGCCCAGAGAAATTAGGGATGCCCCCTCCCTGGAAGTATTCAAAGCCAGGCTGGATGAGGCTTTTAGCAACCTGATCTAGCGGAAGGTGTCTCTGTCCATGGCAGGAGGGTTGGAACTAGACGATCTTTAAGGTCCCTTCCAATCAAAACCATTCTGCTATTGTATGATACTATGAAAATTTCATTATTCACAGTAGAAAGTACCCAAAGAGCCCCTGTGGAAAAAAGGTTATGCCATGGTTCAGACCTACCGCTGCATTATAAGAAGATTTTCAAAAATTCTCATCAATTTAGCTGCCTATATCTATTACAGATTAATTAACCTTGGAAATATGACATTTCTGTGTTGCTTTAAAAAAATCTCAGGATGTGTTCTTAATTTTAACTGATTTCTTAAGTTATCCTAAGGGTTGCAAATGCTCATTCAATTTAAGTAACACATCTATTTTACAGATGAAGGAATTGGTGTCAGAAGAACAGGATTAAACCAATTTGAACTGCTTTTAGCATTTCTGAGAATTAGGCCTTGAGAGATTTTGAAAAAGGTCAGTAGCTGAACTAAGAATATCAAACAGGAATTTTTTTACCAGATCCAGTCATCTGCAGTCACAATCAAGTTGTTCATAAATTATTATAGTCTTTTTAAAAATTACTTGTTCTTCTCCTCTACTGTTTCTAATGGAAATCAGTTCAAGAAAGCTATGCTTATGATGATTGAAAGCCTTCGAATTTCCATCCTAAATTTATTCTTAGACAGTTTCTTCTTTTGCAAACCTTAAATTTCTTTTTTAAATTCAGTGGCTCTTTTCTTCTCTATGTTTATTTTCTTGATGAATAAATAGAAAGCAATCAGTTTCTTCACAGCTTTAATTTCTCTAGACTAAATGAACCAAGCTCTACTAGCTGTCTTTCGTGAAATAATCTTTACCTTAGTCATTTTAGTTTCCCCTCCCGAAACTGGTTCAAATTATAATCCCACTTGAAAATGAATAAGCAAAATTTGCACAGATGTACAATAGCAAGGAGCTTTACCCCTGAGAAAATTAGTTTTGGTCTCTGAGTGTCAATGTTTTTCTCTTATACTCCCTGTCATGGTTCAACCTCAGCTAGCAATTAAGTACCACACAGCCACCTGCTCACCTCCCCCCTCCTCCACTGGAGGAGGAGAATCAGAGGAAAAGACAAGGAAGATCATGGATTGAGATAAGAACTATTTAATATTTGAATATAAATGAATATTATAGTGATACTAATAATATTAACAATAATCCTAATAACATGCAATGAAAATAAAACAAATTATACACTTACTCATCACCCGCCAATGTATACGCAGCCAGGTCCCATGTAGTGTAGTGAGTCAGAGCCAGAGAGCCTGTGAGCAATCACAGCAGTCCATGTGAGCCTGAGAGTGTGATTGTACCAGAGTCTGAGTGAGCCTCACAAGCCAGAGCACAATCAAAAAAGCCAACCAACCCACCAACTCACGAATGAACAAAACGAACAAGCTAACACATGAACAAACAACCTACACGAACAACCTAGCTAACAGACAAGTGAGCTCACAAGCTAGCTATGCCCCCCAGTTCACACCAAGCCTATATACTGAGCTTGATGTGCTAGGGAATCAAATACTCCTTTAGTTAGTTCGGGTTATCTGTCTGGACTGTGGTCCTCCCCTCCCACTGATTGTAATGAGAAAGCTGGGAACACAGGTGCAGTATCAGAAGCTAAAAAATTCCTTGAATTGGTGCAAGCATTCCTTATCACCAGCTGAAAAACACCTTATCAGTACTCTTCTCAGGGCAAAACCAAAACATAACCTCATACTATCCACTGAGAAGAAAATTAACTCTGTCCTGACTAAAACCAGCACACTTGCCTCAAAAATTTTTCATTATGAGTCCTAGGAATTGTTCAGGCAGATGAATGTTCATTTAACATATAGAACAATTCGTAGATTACACCCCATTTTTGTTAATCTTATTTTTTGAGAAGTTGATAAGGACATCAACAAAATACATTGTATGTAAGCCAGCTCCAGTTTGGCACATGTGGTTTACTTGTGTTCACATGGTTTCTATCTCAGAATGACATGTGAGTTCAGCTATAGGGCTGTCCAGTGGTCGGTGTGCACTCTGATCCTGGGCAGGTTCTTGTCCGTTAAATTCAGAAAAAAAATTGAGCAATCTTTTCTATCCAAAAGAGTTTCAGTTTGGGTTCAGATTGCAACAAAACTTTCCTCAAAGGACAGTCAAGAATTTGAACAGATTGCCCGGGAAGGTTGTGCAATCTACATCCCTGGAGGTTTTGCAGGCCACACTGAACAAAGACCTGAGCCACTTGGTCTCAGAGATGATTTTAGAGCACTAGGTTGGACTAGAGGCCTCCTGATGCTCCTTCCAACCTGAGTTATACTATGATATTAAGTATTTGGCTAGTCAGTGGATGTCAGACTTAAATTAGCACCATGATATAATGAATATGTGTGTATTAAAATAATTACATTGAAAAATTAAACATTAAATTAAAAATTATGCTAATATTTAAGACCCCATTATTGTTAGATGAGGCAAATAGATGGATTTTAACTCTGGTTTCTGTTTCCTTTCTCAGGAATAATTTCTTCATTGTATTTCAATCTCATTTCTATTTATCCTCATCAATTTCTTCCATTTTCTTATAAGAATGAAAAATAAAAATTATTTCTTTGAGTAAAAATTAGAATTTAGGTTGTACATAATTTAACAAAATAAATTTAGTCATACTGATTATTATAGAAGTGGCATGACTTCCATAGAATGAATGGCTGAACTAGCTAGGATTATGCAGTTTGGAAAAGAGAATACCAAGGATGAGATAGAATAGAGGGCATATAGTATATAGCATCGTATATACCATAAAGGGCATGGAAAGAATAGACAAGAATGAAATGAGAATCACCTTTTCTAGTGCTAGGACTAGAAGGTGTCAGTTGAGGCTAGCAGGAGACAATTCCAAAAGACAAAAAAGATGGTGACTTTTCACAACTGAAGGTTGAACTTTAGAACTCAGTGCCAAAGCATGCTGAGGTTGCTAAGTATTTACGTGTACTCAGGGGGACACTGGAAAATTCAATGGAATAAAAGCAGATGTTTACTGACTACACACATTATACGTAACAGCAACTATGCTTGCCCAGTTCTTGCATTTTTCCCTAGGCATGTCTATATATGCCAGAGACAACTGAGACCTTAACAGAGAATCCTGGTTTACCTGTGGCCATGTGTTTATGTAGTATTCTAATTCTTGGTGTATAAGTTTTTGCAAATAAATGTTGAATGTCAACTTAAAAATTAAAAAAATTGTTGTGTTGAGGATGATAGCATGAACTTAAAACTAAGGACTCCTAAAGATAAAATTCTGTCTACCAATAAATTGAGCATTGATTAGAATATTCAAATGTATCTTACATAAACCAGGAAAATTAAGTACAAACATTTTTTGGTAGTGGAGAATTAAACCATTGCTGTATCCATCTTTCTGATCTGTGGTCAAATACCATATTGAAGACTCCATAAAACTATTCATAAGCAATCATCATTGCAGCAAGTGATTGCTACACATAACAACTTCAGCTGTATGTCTGCGAGCTGTACATTAGCAGTCAGAAGAAGAGGCTGTCAGAGACTACAGATATGATCCTTTATTTGTTGAGGGAGTCTTGAGAGTCTTTTAAAGAAGGTGAACAGCCAGAAGAGATCTGAGGTCCCATGGCAAACACAGCAGTCTTTTGAGTATTCACATTTTATTATCTGATTTTCTTACTGTACGGCCATAGCAGCTGATCTTGACATGAAAATTGTTATGAATGTTAAATCCAAATTATATAGGTCAATACAGTAAAAAGCATTGGGTGTCTTCATGGTTGTCAATATCTGTCTGGAACTTTACAGCAAAATCAGGGAAAGAAGTGATGTATCACAAGCTGCCACGAAAATGAAAGGTAGTATCTGAAGCTACCTGTGAGCTTTCAAGTCATACTGTAGCCCTCATTTCAGTCACAGGGGCAGATAAACAATACTGAGGTATCTGGAAATCAAACAATTCAACAACTATCATTTGCAAAAAGTTTATTCCTAGACCACTTGAAGGAGGAAATTATATTTTTATATGTTCCATGAGGAAAAAATACACTAGGTCTTCAAATAGTTAATATATTAATGTTAAAACAGATTAAGTATATAATGAGAATTAATTAATAAGAAACAGGTTCACTATTCTGTAACTTTGTCACACAAAACCTAGAAAAGTTGTACATTTAAACCCAAATTGTATACACTTTCAACTTCAGGCGTTTTCAACTCTCCTAGTTATGTGTATGTGTTGGCAGTTCACTGTATTGGTTTTTGCTGGAACAAAGTATTTATAATCCATAAATGTATGAATCATAACATTTATATAGCACTTCTGGAGCAGATGCCACAAAAAGCTTAATTAAATATAAGAACACACAATTAAAAGGCAAAGCCAAATGAATAAACTTTAAAGAGTGATTTAAACCCTGCAACTGAGAACCCTAGAAATAAAGTCTCAGTGTGACATGAATATCACACAGGCAAGTTACAGGAAAGATAGAGTCTGGTAGCAGGCAGACAAAAATACTATAAGAGCAATTATTAATATGTAACATCTCGTATTTCAAGGTACTCTACAACACTTCACATGTTCTCTCCGAATACGTAGGAACCATTTCAAATTCTATTGAAATGCATGTCATAATATATGTTTTTAATGTGCCAACTCCTTCAGTGGCAATTATTTATGATGATACTCTATAGCATACTAGTGAATGTAATCTACAATATTTCTGAAAAATGAGATATCAAGGTACCATCTGCTATTGAATGCCTATTGTAAAGTGGGGATATACAGCCAATTATCCTCACAATTATAACATGTGCAGTTTAGCATAAGGTAGAATATCAAGACCTTCTAATCCATTTGTTTAAATAAAAAGTCGATATCTGAGGAGCTAATGTGAAACAATTCAGCCTAACAGCTTCAAATGAGCAGATTCTTAACCCCTAAACCCAAGGTGAATAAATGGAATAAAGAACAACTTTTCCTCTCTAACAGTAGCTATGCCTACATTTGTCCCAAACAGCAATGAGATTTTTTTCAGCTTTCAGTGTGGACCAGTGTATTTGTATTAAATGGCCACTACGGATTAGTGAACTCACTGAGACCGAATAGTACAATGTTCTGCCTTCAGATCTTTTCAGTACAAGTTAGAAAACTTTAGCAAGCTTAGCAAACACAAGCTTTAGCAAACTTCTTTATTTCCATTTATTTGCCATTTCTGTGTAAATGAACTTCCTTTTTCCAATTTGGCAAGGAACTAATTAACAAAACACTATTTGTATAGCTCTTGATGGAAAATTTCCATCTTAACAATGATTATCTCAGCTCTCATTGATCAAGTGGTCTATTTTTCTGAGGTTTCCAGGTCACTAATGAAGATTCACAAGTCTAAAATAGCAGAGATGAACTATCCAAAATTGGGCTCCATATGCGTTTTATAAATTCATTATGAGCTTGTTTCATCATGCAAAATTTGTGAACTGGAATCTGGGAAGAAACGAAAGTTGTAGTAGAAGTAAGCATTAACAATATGCCTTTCAGTCCCTGTTTCTAATTCGATGATTGTTGCAATATTTTTTGACTCAGGAAACGAGCTGGGGTGTCACTGCTGCAGCAAGGCTGTCTCACAGAAATACAGTGGAGGGGGAGGAAAGCCAAGATATGTATTTGCTTGTGGAAAAGGATACAGTATGTGTCAATTTAAAAAAAAAAAAAAAAATTAGGACATTTTGCTCTAGTTTTATGTCACTATAAATATTATTTGTGTTCCAAGTGACATTTATTACTCTGTAAACATAGAACATTTTTGTTCCCTGACTAGCAGTATCACATGCTATATGTCATTCTCCCTGTTTTCCTGATAGCTGTTTTGAGACCAATTTGGATTTACTGAAAAATCACAGCAATACATAAAGGAATCCATTTTGGTGCAAGAGAAACAGAGATGAGCAGAGGTCATGAGGCTAGATAGCAGTGAGAACATGGATACTTCTGCTTATAATTTCAGTCTTCTGTAAGATGGTATGAAAAGTTTACTGACACACATGGGGCTGCTGTGCATCTATATTACTTCCTCTAAGTGAAACCCACAGCTGTGCAGAAGGTTAACCCCATCCTCTCTGAAGCTTTAGCAGGAAAAACTAGTTTCCATAAATGAATCCAGGACTAGTATCCATAAATGAGCAACTCAGTGTTTGTATTAATTTTCACATATTTAAAGCAATGAGTTCAGAACTTGGGCACACAGTAAGGATTTCATTCTGTCATCTCCTATTCTGTTCTAATAGGACTATTGTTTGCATAATGTACTATCAGTAAAATCAAGATGATACAATCACATCTAAATAATCTCATATATAAAACACAGTATGTGAATAAATTCTCTTACCCTTCATAATACATTGTGTGACTGAGAAACAACACCACCTAAAACAGGAGAAAATGAAAAACCTGCCTGATGCACTTGTCCCTTACTTAAGTCATGTCCTGAATTAAGTTTTAATGATTCTGTAAGTTGCCCAATGATAAAATTTGCTGCTGCCTATGCTGCAGTCCAGACTGTAGCAAGGAGACTTTTGCCAGTAAGGCACACAATTTTCTCTCACTCCTCCAACTGTGGAAGAGGTGGGAGCAACTAATTACTATATGCCCTGTAATAAGATCTATTATTAGAGTACATCGTACAAACAAATGCCATGTGGTTAGTTCCAGAACATATTTATTTAGCAGTTTTGGTTTGACAACTGAAACAAAGACACTAAAAAAGCCAAAACAAATCTGGTGACAACTCCTGTTTGCAGGGTAAAACCATGTTTTGTTTTGGGTTCTTGTAATTATAGCAAAAGAATGCAGGGATACTTTCACAAAAGATGCTAAGGAGAAAACAGTGAATCACCTAGCATTGATTAAATTCAGAGTGAGAGACACCATGGCTCCTTTCCCTCATTCATCTTGAGATATTTGCATACCCATGTCTTACCTTCATAGGAAATTCTGAACATAAAGGAATATTGGATACATGAGAAGAACAGCAAGAAAGGGAGTAAGAGACAGAGAATACTGGCAATGTACTGGGAAAAAAATCGTCCCATATTGACACTGACCCACTTGCTGTAAAATAAAATTTAGTTGGACCCAGCAATTCCACCCTGAACTGACACCCAGGTGATAGCTTCAGACCATAACCATTTTTCATTCTTGTGCATTTTTTTTCCCAGTGGCTATTTAAGAACTTTACAGAAAAGAAAAACATCAATGAACAGTGCAGACCTTACTCAGAATTCTGTAACTTGTGATCAAAGACATGGGCCTTCATACAGATCTAAACCTGTATTTGATACAGGAGCACACTGTTCTTCATCCCACACTTCAACCTGCATTGGCAACCTGGGGATTCTTTTTGGTGCAGATTTCCCAAGTAATTATAGCTGGAGTCTCACAGTATGCACTTGTGTGCAACACCAGTAAGCCTCACAGAATTTCCTCTTGGTAAAAACCTGGTGTATGTTGTGTACTAGAGCATCATCTACATGACACCTCTTGCAATATGGATGCAGTGTTCTCCAGCCATTACTGCTCCAGGCATTCACAATGTGCATGCACACACAGGCCAAGAAGCTGGAACAAGCTTCACGACAGAAAGACACTGTGAACATGTGATTTTAGAACCCTAATGGACTGAAACAAACCAAACAGAATCACAGGATCGCTACCATTGGAAGGACCTTGTGAAGTCATCCAGTTCAAGCTTCAGGAGCCTGTTCTCCACAAATTATATTTAGATGAAACTAGTCACCATCTCAATCCAAATTCAGTAGTTGCTTCAAGTAAATTTGAAACACACTTTTCAAAGGATCATACTATACCAGAGATGAAATAAAATGAAATTGCTTGGCTTTAATTATGTATTATCATAGGTGTTCAGCCAAAATATTATAATGCAATCCTATTAGACTTTCAGCACAACAGCCTAGCTTTTTAGTTAAAGGTTGTTGGAACTGATACTTTTACTCTTAAAAAAGCCTATAATTCAGAGTCTGGTACCAGCCAAGAGAGTGGCTTTCAAACATACATCACTTTTACCTAGCCTCTACCACTGATGTAATAGCCCACAGATGACAAAGCAGAGTATAGGCACAAAATACTCTGCCAGGTCTATCAAAAGAATTTGCTGAGATTTAAAAAACTCATCATATGTCAATAAAGCATGTTTTGAAATAGTCCTGAAGGACTGTGGATACCTGTAGTCCTGTAGATGTAGACTCTGAAGCTCAAGAAAATTAAATGATATCTTCTAAAAAAGAGGAAAAGTGTGTAGAGGATTGTCTCTCTGCTCTGTAGTCTAACCACCACACCATTATTTTAACACATGTTCTTATAGTACATAAGGCAAAGGGAACATTGCCTGTAACGGTTCCATTCTGAAGAACAGTCCAAGAATTTTGATTAATATGAAAACGTAATGATATCCCAAATATTGAGGTCAATCCAGGCATTCTCCCAGCATCTGGGAAACTGTACATCCAGTAAGCAAAAATAAGCTTTCTGTCAAATCTTTACTACTCCACAAAAAATGCATGCTCAGCTATTCAAGGAAAAAAGTTAATTCTGTCACCATATTCTATATTCACTGCTGATCTTTTCACCTTCTTTCTCTACTTCCCCCTTCCTCCCCGCTTTCTAGCTTACAGCATGGAATCCGATTATATTACTAACCATATATTAATATTTAAACATTTTACATGACATATAGCAGTCATCTACCTGTCCAGGCATTTAAGTGTGGTTAACCTATTATCTTCTGGTAAAAGATAAGAGGGCATAGCAACTATCATCCCAATTTTTCATCAAGCACACTTGCAAATCATAGAATCACAGAAGGGTTTGGGTTGGAAGGGACCTTAAAGATCATCTAGTTCCAACCCCCTGCCATGGGCAGGGACACCTTCCACTAGACCAGGCTGCTCCAAGCCTCATCCAGGCTGGCCTTGAACACTTCCAGGGATGAGGCATCCACAGCTTCTCTGGGCAACCTGTTCCAGTGCCTCAACACCCTCTCTGGGAAGAACTTCTTCCTGATGTCCAGCCTACACCTACCCTCTTTCAGCTTAAACCCATTATCCCTTGTCCTGTCACTACAGGCCCTTGTAAAAAGTCCCCCCCAAGATTCCGTGTAGCCCCTTCAGGTACTGGAAGGCTGCAGTAAGGTCTCCCCGGAGCCTTCTCTTCTCCAGGCTGAACAAGCCCAGTTCTCGCAGCCTGTCCCCATAGGAGAGGGGCTCCAGCCCTCTGACCATCTTTGTGGCCTCCTCTGGAATTCTGTCCCAGGCAGTACCTTATGCCAAACAGTCTAAAACTGCACCTATCATCTCAACCACACTTAGTAGTATTAAATACTGAACAAGTTTTAAGCCAAAACCTCTGTCAAAACCGTTGTAAAATGTAAATATTCGCTCTACATCACACACAACCAATAAAACAGGCAAAATACTTTAAATAGTGTCCATATCTCATTAAGCACCATGAAAAACTAGGTACTGATCGAAAGAAGAGCTATAAACCCCATTGTGGTATTTCAGTAGTGCAAGGGGAGCATAACCATACCTAGACATCAAAGACCTTATAAGCTCTGCATTGCCCTGAACTCCCAGATGCACTGATACTGCCAAGTCAGATGTCCTAATACTCCATATAACAGGACCAAATAGCACAACACAGCTTTTTTATTCCTGATGTTCAGGAATAACTGTAGGGAGTATAACAGCAAGACCTTTATTAATTAAATTCAAAAATCACTTCAAACAAGGCTGCAGCACTACTGAAAGTACAGAATCAAGGACTGTCTGTGCTTACGGAGTTGTGTGACACAACAAATAGGAAAAGAAGTGAACTAGGTATTTTTCTTTGGAGAAATTATATGGGAATAACAGAAAAGCCTTCACCTATATCAGACACATTAGGACACATTACACAAACCTTTTACACATATATAAGGAGTGATAGGAATACTCTGGTATTTGAATTGTTACAACATTTCAGTGTTTCTGTTGGAGAGGAGCCTAAAACCAAGAGAAAATATGATGGCACAAAATAACATTGAGTTTGACAGTTTTGGTAACTCCTTTTAGCATGCAGTGCATCCAAAAGAGTTTGATATTTGCTGCGAGAAATAATAGCAGCTTAATTACAGGAATAAAATGAAAAATAGCTCAGTGAGCATTATCTCTCTCTCCTAAGAATATTTGTTAAAAAAAAAAAAAAAATCTGTACCATCTTGTTCTGAGCAGGTGGAGATCAGACAGAGAAACATGCATTATCATATAATCATATAGCCCTTCACTTACTACAGCTTTTGATGAGCAAATTGCCAGTTAATTAGACAGGCTATGTTCCCACCTGTTGCAGCAAAAGGAGCTTCCTAGATGCACAGCTTGCTAGAGCAGCCTCTGAATCTGCGAAGGGTATGGCTGACCCACTGGCAGTACACTGCCCTCACCAGGAGTATAGCTTTCCTCGTCCTTTCAGGTTGGACAGAGAGTAGACAACACTTATTACACCATCTATGCATGTCCTTTAAAGATGTGATAAATTTTGGCCCCAGGAACATGACCACAAAATGGGTTTTGTGTGTGAGCTCCTCTTAGTATCAATATATTGCTCTGTGATGCCAGTGTACTTGTTTGTGGACATACAGCTCTTAGTTCAACTACAATGCAGGAACTACAAATTCTAAACATGAAAATAGAATTTTAATGAGACATGTAGCTCCAATTGAAATTTTTGTTTTTCAAGATTTATAATCTGAATGAACTCTTCATTTCTAAGAAGCAATGAGAAATCATTGTTCAAGTCCCCAGACACTACAACACAACTGGTAGCCATCTTAAGCCACAGATACTCTACAGTAGGTGATAGTTGGATCAAATTTTTCAAATGAGAAAGTTTCCAAAATGTCCTTATCTTTGTCAAAAACCACTAAGTGAAGTCAAATATAGATCTAATTAGATATGGTTGGGTTTTTTTTGTTTGTTTGGTTGATTTTTTTGATTTTTTTTTTTTAAATAAGTTTGAGATATCTTTAAGGTCCCTTCCAACCCAAACCATTCTATGACTCTATGATCCATGGTGTAGATGTCTTCATTGCAAGTCAGACAGTGTGAAGGGGCTTCCATTTATTTATTTATATATTTATTTATTTTTAGAAACATAAGAAAAATCACATTAAGGGAGTAATTCCAATAACATTTAAAAAGTCTATTTTGAAATGAGATGAACCATGTCCCAGATGTGCCTATCCCTTTCTACTCTAAGGGAATGAGAAAGCACAAATGGAAACACTAAGAATAAAGTTAGATTTGATGAACCTCACGTGGAAAAATATTAGACTATTCTAGCATGACAGCACATGTAGTGCAGTTAGTCGTTTCATGCAAGAGCCATCAAAATCAGCATTAAGAGAATTATATTTTGATGATGTAGATACAACATCTGCAGTTTCTTTCTTTTTTTTTTTTTTTTAATTCCACCTAATCTTCTTTTTCTTCTTACCTGTATTTTTTACCCCAACACTAATGCACTGACTGTCACAATGGTGTTCAGCCTAGGGCTAGGCTCTAAATATAAGCAATACCAGCTCTTAGGGTTTGTTTCAAAAATGTGGATAGAAGAAAAGAACATTAACTTGGGTGTCCGCATATAATTCAGTTCCATAATGAAAAGATAAACATTCCAAAGTAAGCTTAGGAGGTGAACTACTGTTGTATATTATGAGTTCTGAGGAAACTGCAGTTTGTCATAATACTCTATTGTGTAGTGCTTCATGTGAACATATTGTTAAATTTTAAGTTGAAATTGACAAAGATTACTGTGGATAGATAGAGCCTGTTAAGTATTGAGATAAGAAAACTATATACAGTCTTTGAATGGAAAACCCAATAGAATATATTAATGCTAAGAATCTGAAAAAAAGGAAGGGAATAATGTTTTTCTAGTACAAATAGAGGAATGAAAATTACATTAAATATATTGCATATCTGGTAAGTTAAAGAAAATGGTATTGCCTGTACAGCTTTTTCAAAGAAAAGAGAACAATCAAGTAAATCTTGCTAAATAAGGAAGTGACTTGGATAATTTTCTGCTTCCACTACGGGGCTACTTCAGTGCACTGCCATCTCCATCTTTTACTGATCGAGAGCATGTGATGTCTATTTTCCATGGACCACAAAAAACACTTAGTTTTATCTGACATGCTAATTTCTGCAAGATCAGCTGAGGAAAAAGTAAGACCTGACTATAGCACAGTAGTGTAATAATTAGACATTTCAGCTGAGATGTAGGTTGTATCTCTCCCACCACAACTGAAAGATACATACTTGCATAGCAACTTCACAGCTTTTTAGAATAATAGGTTTTGCAAAAATGTTTCTCATGGGCTTTTAGTGGCAAGTGTTATGGAATAGTCTGATTTGTCATTGTGTGCAGTCACACAGTGCTGTGTAGAGATAAAATCTGTGGTGCCACAGCGAGAAACAGCCAAGTGTGGAACCATAAATATTGGGGAATATGCTCCTGCAATTTTTAACACCAATAAACTTCTATTTCAAAAAATGTTTTATTTCTTTTCTAGTGGTTCCACACCTTTTAAGGACATCTGTCATCTGTGCCCTTTGGTTTTAAAGCACATTCTTACAGTACTTGAATGTTAATAAGGATGGTTGCATGGGTTAGACTTATCTGGGAAAAGCATGTTAATGACTTTTACGTTACTATCAACATTAATGTTGTGAGCTTCACAAAACCAAGCATTAACTGCATTTTCAGTTTGGAAAATTTGATTTATATTAGATTAAGAAAAAGCAGAACTGTTAAAAATAAGTTCATACGGTGGGGTTTTTTCCTTTCCAAAATTGGTACGGTGTCCACCTAACTTGAATTTCAACTGCTTGATCATGCAGAACATAGGCAAATAGACTCAAAAACTACATGTCATTTCAGGTTGTTCTAGGAATTGCTAAATAGTTTGAAAATAAAATAATGTCTATGAGTGAAAGAATTGATTGATAAAAACCTCACCATTTTTGTGTCTACACTTAACACCCATTTCATTTATTCTTTTTAAATGGACCGTGATTGTCAGTCATTAGTAACTGTAATATGATATAGGCTTACAGCATTTAAAAGTAGAACTTTATGATTAAATGCCAAAGAAATCTTGATATATATGTAGCATACTGACTTAAACTATCATGTTAATTTTTTTTAATCACTCTGAACATCTCAAGAAATGTTTTAGTCTGTACAGTCTGGCACCATAATTAAAGTAATTAGTCTTCATCCATTAGATGTCAGCTGTTTCTGGATGTTCACTAAAGCCTAATAATTGTCATTCACCCCTATCAGAATTGCAATTAGGAGACATTGCTATGAATATATCAAACTATGCAACAGTTTTTTTCCACATACAGATTGTATTGGTATTATTCTTTTGTTAGAAACAAACTACTAACATTTGTACAGCCAACAGTAACTTTCCTATTTGCCATGTACAATAATCCATAGGAAAACAACATTTAATAATTAAAATTGCAATCAAGTATTTCATACTATCTTCAGATCATTGTGGTTACTGAATCTGGCAGTAGAACAGAGAAAACTGGAGCACTATCATTAATTCAACCAGCTTGCCTTCAAGAAAGATGAAGACCTCTGTGTTTCAGTCACGGTACATATAAACACTTGAGACCTTCCTAGGAAAACTGTTGGCTGAACATTGTTTCTGACAAAGTGCTGCACATTGAGACCAAAAATGCATATGCCACTATAGACGCACTAACAACTTAAGAGAATATCACATTCTTGACTCTATACAAAACACATAATTCCTGTAAGTGCATGCTGAATTTTAACTTAATAGAGTGGTGACTACCAGTCATATGAAGCTTTGGCTCAGACCACTTTTTTTTTAAGTGGAAAAAAAACCCTGAAGTGCCCCTTTCATTGTTTTTCCTGTCATCTATGAAAGATCTGGTTGACCTCTCTATCTTAAAGAGTGATAATTTTCAGAAGCCCCATGTTCTCTAGCTGAAAATAACTTTATACAAAGGGAAAAGTCACTGTGTGCTCATTGAGGCAGAGTAAAGCGTACAAGTACGTGTGAACTAAAAGCAATACTATATCTGTGTTATGAACTGTACAAGGGGCAGAGGCAATTATTGAAAGTTGCACTTTCCTGTAATGTAGCACACCACTAACCCTTACTGAAAGATAGGACTTTTTAGCTCAATCCTCGAACCATTAGTTCTCTGGAAGATCTGTTTGTCAGAGCTCAGAGGAAAAATGTGTAATCCCAAAATATGCCACCAAATATATCTTACCAAACACTGAGGCTGCAAGGAAGAGTCACATAATAGAGGTATATATTAGTATACATATTAGTATGCATAAATAGTCAGGAAATTCCTATGGGTTAGGGAGAGACCCTTGTTTTAGGGTCTCTTACGTATCCTGGATATGGAAATTGATCTTTTTATCATCCAAAGCATATTTTCTTCAAAAAAGAACATAAACATAGGAATGTCCCTTTCTTACACTCAGCTGACATAACTAAATGACACTTAATTGAATTAACTCTCGGTTATCATGGTGAAAAAAGGGGGTGTTGATGTCTGTGGATGGAAAAGATGGTCATAGAAGTGAATGAACTTTATGAACAGAGTTGACTTCGAGAAGTATTAAACTTCAAATTATTAAATGCAGCATTTGACCAGTTCTAACAGCACAATACAACCTATCTGCAATAATTCTACCTTACCTGCAAGGGCAGCATTAAGTGTGCATCTAAACCAAATGCAACCCTATGACTTTCTAGAACAGAAACAGCTGTTCTGACAAATAAATCATGAGACCACTTGTTGATAAGCTTACATATTAGGAAAAAGATAATATATATAGTTCCATTAAGTGTTCTGCAAACTAAATAGATTCACCAGTCAGACAAAACAGCCAAATAAGTAAGAATTGTATATAACAAGCTTATAAGCCTGTGGCTAGATTTTATTATTTCAGTTGTTGGTTTATCTCTCAGGACAGCAAGATAGCCAGTGGAACTGGAAGAACCATGGAGGTGAGGTCCCACTAAAGACTGATCTTGGTTCATTCCCAGAAGTACAACTTGGATACACCCAATAGTGCAAGGTTTGGGCTTAAAATTCTCTGTACAGAGACAATCTGACATTGAATCTTTGATATGTTTCTCCAATCTGTGTATCGAGGAAATATATTACATTCAGGAATTAGACTGGATTAGTTTATAATTCATGATACCACTCATTTTACATATACCTCTCCATATGTAACCAAGGTTCTTCCCTGTTTCTAGAATCTAATTTTTAAATAATTGTAATCATTCAAATTCAAAAATAAATTTTCATGAATATTCATTAATAAGGACCAAAAGCCCATTTTTTAATAAATGCAGACAGAATTTTTTTTTTTTACTCAAAGTCAAGAGGGCTTTTAAGTTACTCACATTTATATGAAAGTCCCTTCCAAAATGTACAATCAAAATCTGATGTTTTATAACAGTATTCAACTAAAACTTCTTCAGTGTCACTACTGGGCAGAACTTAGAGTTCTTGAAAATGGGTAGAAAAGTTAAAAGAGTCTGTCAGTTTATAAACAAAAGGCATGTTGCCTGTAGCTTAAAACTGATGGTTGCTGGTGTACCTTTCCCAATAAGAATTCAGTGTCATTAAAAAAAAAAAAATCTCTTCTGCAATGTATTTTATTCATCAGCACAAAACTTAAAGTAAATATTAAACCAAGAAGTCTCTTTGTACAATCCTGACTTCAGTTCTGAGAGGGTCTTCAATATCATTTTGCTCTTCAGGACTTAATGCAAGAGCTTGTTTCCCTTCAGTAGAATTTCCTAACTAATTTTGAGAAATAAGTCCCTTATCCCACATTTAGTTTAAGAAAAAAGAGCAATAGGAAATCCTTGAAATATGTAGGCTACCTATTTTCTGTTCCTTTCTCCCATTATTAAATTTCTCTTAACTAGGTAAGTGTTGCTGTAGTCTTTAAATGCTGTTGTAGTCATATGTTAGCAGAATTACAAAGCTATGCAAGCATAAACCAACACAAGGCCAAACTTATGATCAACATATTTCTAATCACTGAAAAATTTTGGTGTTAGGCATTACTTATACCACTATTAAGTCATTCCAATCCTTCTTTTCAAATTCAGTTATTTCTCATTTATGCTGGTACGACAGTGTATTTGAACCCTGTGTGCAAGCAAATCTTTACTTTCCAAAAGCTGTTTAGTCTGATTCTGCTCTAATTTCAGAGACATGAAACCAGTATAATTCCAGCAAATAACTGATACTGAGTTAGGCCTTAAAGGAAAACTTTTAAAATTAGTTGCCTAAAATAGGTAACCTAAATAGATTAATTTAAATTAATATTTTTATATTCCTAGTGTTGAAGTTCTTTTGTTATCAGGCTTTGAAGAAACAGGTCACATGAACAGAAATGATAAATGATGCTGACTAAAGAGAAAAAGCAACAACAGGAAAGAAAAGATTTGCTATAGCTATCCAAACTTAAATTTCAGCATTGTTTAGAGAAAGATGGAAATGGAAAGATAAAGATCTGAATGGCATTCAGGTAAGCCATTTCATCTTCTTGCTCTTTGCAATGTTTTCGAACCATTTAGGAGTGAATCCAGTATCAGTGTAAATTCCTTTTTACTAGAATGCTGCAATACCAAAAAGTCAGGTCTTTTAAATTATTCTCTCTATAAATCAGTGCAGGACTAGTATTTATTGTACTAACTGGATTGAACACTTTTAATATTTTCATCAGCTTTGAATAAGGCAGATGTTGACAGGATTGAAGGCTTAGAAACCTTTAAGTGAATTACTTTTCAAGGATAGTTTATTTCATCAGTTTGCTGGACATTAACCTTGGATTCTAAATGTAAGCTCTTTTATATCCTTTCACAGATATATTAGCATTAAATCATTTCTGCTTTGTCTCTGAAGGTTAACAGATTAATGACAGTTTATATATTCAAGTGAGAAACCTTACCAGTCCTTGGATCCATCAGAAACAGGAAAGAGAAGGTGAAGGTCCACTGTTTGACACACACTAGAACTCAGAATGGGAGTCCTTCCTTTTGCAGTCTGGAACAAAAGCAAGTGCAATTGGATTAGAGAACTAGGTTATTTGCTTTAACACAAAGGAAAACATGGTTCACTATACTTTCTGTAATTTTCTGACCTATGCATTCCTTTTGTGGAAGGATTTTATTCTTCCTGTACCACCACTGATAATATGCATAAAGCCAAATCAGTATTTTTCTGTGTAGCAGGAATTTTCCGTAGCTTGTTTTATAGCCATATCTACATTCCACAGGTACAGATACAGGAAGCCATCTGGGCTAGTAAATACTTCTGACCCTACATCAGCCTATTCTGAACGTTGATTTTATATCAAAGCTTCTGTACAATGAAAAGACGACTGGTTCTTCAGATTAGCATATTTGTTTTATTATCTTTAAAATGTTCTTATGTGCTAATTTGTTCCTACCTTGACAGAGTTGGCATGACACACTACTCATGTAAGAATGGTATTTTTCTCACTAAATTATACTTGCATTCCTCTGGGTCTCCCATTTTAGCTAGCACTTCATCAGGCATTACAGCTATTGGATTTCTTTGTTTTCTATTTAAGTGAGTTTTATACTTGGGAAGGGTGCTAGGTTGACAGCCTGGGAGAATTAAGTCTTCTGTTCATCCACAGAGTAATTTATTACAAGCTACAGTTAGAGGCAGAGCCTGAGAGGTAGAAAAGGCAGTGTTAACTCTTGCTCACAATTTCTTTGAAAGTAGGGACTACTGCGCATAAGAATGCTTCTGGCTTTTCACAACTTGCAAAGAAGTCACCAATGATAGCATTTTTAAAAACTGACCATAACTTCTAATGATAAACAGGATCCCCCTTCCTTAACTTCTCTCCTCCAGAAAAGGAAGAGTAGGAGAAATGGATGGCTCCACTTGGAGTCAGCACTTGTTTGCACCCACAACTGGCTGGCCTCATGCATCTACACCACCACTATCATGTTTCAGTTTTCCTTCTTGACTTCTTGTCACTGTGAGAATTTAACCCAATTTTCCTTTTGCAAGCTCATCAGGAGCTTGGTTCTATCCTCAGGACTCCTTCACTAACCTCGCCCCAGTCCTCATGAAAAAAGGGATAAAGAACAAAAGACAACTCCGTGAGTGTCACTGAAAAGTAGTCAGCATAATCTGAAGCTACTTCAGCTAACATGCATATGGCTAATTAATTTATTATTTTACTTTTCTATATTTTGATAAAGTCAATTTCCCCTTTATAATGCAGTGCTTCTTTAGGTCACTGAAATTAGTTCAGAGTAGACTGACCTGAGGACTTTCAAATGTCACAATTCCTCTGTGTTGACTCTAACACTTTAAGTTATACACAAACAGTTTAATCTCCCCCGAAATTAGTCTTTCTGAAAAGTAAAATGTCTAGTTTCCTGCAAAACTGTTTCAAAATAATCACTCAGCTTTAATCATCTACAAGGCAAATTGTGTAGTCACATTACACCATTCATTTTTAAACCCAACTGCTTGTATGTTCATGGTTATGGTTAGAGAGTTCCCCATTTCATCCCTCTTCTGTTTACCACATAGTCCTTAGTTTTATAATGTTGCTGTTGTTTACATTTGCAGTATGTTACCAACTTTTAAATTCATAACTTTGGTTTAGAGACAGCATTCTGTGCATCAAAGCTTCAAAACTTTTGTTCAAAGACTGACAAAACCACAGTATTTTCAACATCATCAATGCAGCACCATGATTTTTCTCCGTGTCTTCTTAACCACTGAGCATTATTACCAAGAATAGGAAATCCAGCCTCCTCAGTCCCACAGACCAAGGTTATTATTCAAGAGAAAAATTTGAATATAGTATAAAAATCTGTCCATCATCATAATCAGTTTATTTTTCCACATAGAAATATCCTTATAGCTTAACCACAGCTTTGGAAAAGTTACACAGAAAATTGCATGTCAAGATGATAAATCTGTCAGTTTGTAAAGCTGCTTATTGTTACGGGCATGATAGCAACTGTATAATAAGGAAAACTTCATCCTTAATACCAGAGACATATCACACCTGACCTTCAATTACTTTATCATGTGACTGGCTGCATTTATTTACACCATTCTCTTGGCTATAAAGGAAGAAAAAGGGAAACAAATACAAGTGTAATTTCCTGCATGAAAAGTTGTTTGTCTTTACAATATGCAAGAGAACACAACTTTGGGAGCCAGCACTGTATTTTATTAGTATATAATTAATATTCCAAACATCAGCCCCTGGCTGTCTGCCATTTCAAATGATGAACACACCCACCCATCTTCAGGAATTCTCAGTCTTTGTCTAAGTAAAACTGTGACTGGGGCAACTGCTTCCACTGATACTGGAAAAAGGTTGCTGAGTGGTGAATGGAAGGTTGCCTTGAAAAGTACTGTTAGATTACCTGCAGCTGGATTTGCAAACTAGACTGGAAACAGGTCTCAAGGTAAGGAGATTTGGGCCTGATGCATTGCTGCAAGTTCTAGTTCCAGGTCCCCTATTCCAGAACTGAAGGTATCAAATCGTAGGTTTAGAACATGATTGCACATGATATTTTTCTTTTATTTTTACCTTCCAGGAAAGGTCCAGGTAGAATCCAGAGGTAATCTCAAATTTACATACCATTCCCACTGTGTGTTAAGGCATTTATCAAGAACAATCTATTACAGGTCAATTATAGCATAAATTTTCCATGTAAAATACAGCATAATTAATCAGTTTTGCATGGACAACTGAGAAGATGTCCCTTCAGGATCATAGTGGATTCTGCACCAATGAATCTGGCACATACATTACAATTTTATTTGCTAAAAAATAATTTAGAAAGGAAAAATTAATGGTCATATTATGAGTGGAAACAAAGTAACTGATAAACTTACATAATGCTTTCAGAACATGGAAAGACTGAATTTCAGGGTATCAGAAGCCATTTTGTTCTGCCTATTTACTGGTTCAAAGGTATCAAAAAGGAATTCCATCTCAGATAGGAAACCTTTCACTTGTGTTGAGACTAGTGTCAGCAATATCAACTGCGTGAACATTTGAAACTTCTTTCATTTGGTGAAAACTCCCCTAAACCTTACACCTCTTCTTTCCACACATTATAAGCGTAGTATTTGTACTTTACCTGTCCCGCCTTATTTGCAGCATACTTGGTACTCAATAGAGATCATTCCAAAGCCATTAAACTCTGCTTAAACAACTCATGGCCAACTCCTATCAACCTGAAGTGTAAAAAGTTCTCCTGAGGACAAGTGGTGAGGTGTGATGTATATGATGAACACAAGCCTTAAAATTTAAAAAAAACAACAAAACCCCCCCAACTCACACCCAAACACCTATTCCTCATGGAGGACAGCACAGAACATTGTCCCTTCAAAATTTAGATAATCCTCATCACCGCTCTTTTGCATAAGCATTTGAACCTTATCCTACCAGCTTTCACACTGGTGCTTTAGCTGCTTTAATGACTATTTCCAAAGAATAACATAGAATTTACAACCATTGAACTCAGTAATAAAATAGAACACTAAGAAAAAAACGATGCTTAGACAAGATAAAAAGCCTGAAAGTAAAAGAGTTCCTGCCATAACAATATGTTTTGAAAACTACCAAATCATTCTGAACTTGCAGAAATGGAGTAGCACACCAACTGTCATTTTTACAGTCATCTCATAGAAGTTCTCAGGAAACTGCTACCTGAAAAGAACTTGGACTTCTTTGTAGTTCACCACAACTTTGATGCACAGAATGCTTTCTCTAGACCACAGTTATGAATTTAAAAGTTGGCAACACGATTGCACATGTGAAAACCAGCAGCATTAGAAAACTATGTGAAGAACAGAAGAGAGGTGAAACAGGGAACAGTCCTACCCCATGCTATTGCAGAACAAAAGGAGGTTTATTTAAAAGTTTAGGAAATGTTTTATATGCTAAACATGACTTAAACGAAGATCATCTTGTCAATTCTTCCTTTCCCAATTTCCTAACATTCCTGTGTCAAAATCTAGAGACTACTGACATGGGAAAGAAATTGGAAAAACAAAACAAAAAAAAAGCATCTTTAATTATCAGTTATTTTCCAGATAGAAGATGGAAGTGAATCAAGAAAAAAAATGAAGAGTTAAGACCAAGCAAGATACTTCTGCATAAAATAAGCAGGATTCACAGACCTCTGTTTGAAAAGCACTAATTATAAATCTTAATCAAGACTTCCTTTTACATTTCATGAAGGTAATGAGTGTATCTCTCTTCTTCCTACTGATTATATATTCCGATTATCCTCTTCTGTGGTTGGCAATGAAGCACACCTAGCTTTTTTTCCCTGAAAATTTATTTTGTAGTATTTTACTGCCTGATATATGTTAAAATCACTTGTTTTAATTATTTTTTAAAATTAATCCTTCTTGAAAAATGATGCAGACATTTCTCAGTTAAGTAATGTTTTCTTGTGGTGGGTTGACCCTGGCTGGAATGAAGGTGCCCACCAAAGCCACTAGCACTGCCGTGCTCAGCGGGAGAGGGGAGAGAAAACATAATGAAAAGCTGGTGGGTCGAGACAAGGACAGGGAGAGATCACTCTGCAGTTATGGTCATGGGCAAAACAGACTCGACTTGAGGGGGAAAGAAAACCGTAGAAATCCTATATTCGTATGAACCTTATTTCAGCATACAGAAGAAAAGTCTTAGAAATACAGAGTAAAAAAAAAAAAAGAAAGTACTAAACTAGTACTTGTGGTTAAAATATCACAGTAACAATACACTTTGAAACATGCCTTATTATGAGTGAAATCATCTGTTCAAGAATCACAGCTTAGGAATTTGTATCAAGTCATGAAGACTTGTGGCAAATTCTCACGTTTTTTGTAATGTCACAGCAGGCTTTTTGGAATAGGAGATAGTGCCAGAAGCCACACTAAATCCACTCCAAATCCTGCAGATGACATGCACTGAGCCCCTTATTTTAGTTAGGAAAGGGATATTCTGGATGAGTTGCAGAGGTGCAACAGACATATCAGTAGTTATGCCAATAAGAGCTTGATAGAGAAATTCTTGATACTAGATCATTAATTTCATCTTCCCATTAATGCAGACGTAGTTTCAATGCTTTGCCCAGTGTTATTTTAGTGACTCATTTAATGCAATATACATCACTGTCCTTGATCTTTCCCCAGCTATCAAGAATAAGACATATTTTCCTTGCATTGCATGTAATTCTTCCGTACAATTATCCTTAGTTTAACATCAGTAAAACCTAAGCAGTTTCTTTTTCTTTGGTATACAGGTCTTCTTTAATAATCTGTAGATTCTTGTTTAAAAGCACTCTGCATCCTGGCAGATCAAGGTACCTGCTTCTTCCTTCATCCTTCAGCCTCTCATGATTCATGATTATTCTTGTGGCTGCTGTGACAGTTTGCTTTCAGGTGACTCATCAGCCAGCCAGATACAGAAATACCACTTCTTCTGAGGTAGTAGAACAAGCACACAGCAATGAAATTCTCTGCCACAGAAAACAACTCAAATGCCTGTTGGTCTGAGGGCCTGTCTTTCTTTCAGAGATGTCCTTACCCACAGGTAAACATCAGGCTTTCCAGAAGCTTTTCACTGGAACAGAAGTGAGGGTGGGACAGGTCATTCTCATGATTTGTCAAGCTATATCAGTAATCCCTACTAACCTCCAGCCCCCAAAAAGAGAGGGGGTGGTAGGTGTCAGAATAAGGCCTTAACATGTCACCCTCACCTCCTAGCCAGGAACCATGTGCAACCACAGGAATCCACTAAATCACTTGCTCCTGAACTCCAAAGCAAACATATTTTTCTTGCCTGTTCCCATGTGTCATCCTGACCTTTCTGGAGAGCCTTTTCTGCAGTGCCTTTCCCAGAGCTGCATTTTCCTTCCTCATACAATCCCACAGTTCAGAGGCTGGGCAAAATCTTTCCTTTCAGGGTTTATCAGAGCCAGTAACTCTGGTTCTGAGAATGCTTCCTGAATTTCCAGTATTAGGGTGAGTCATACATTGGAACAGGCTTAGAAGGAACAAATAGCCCCACTATAGTTTTGAAATACATTTCTTTACAGCTTCTTCATTTGGACAAGTTAAAAATATTTTTGTATGTAATAATTTGATTCTTCATGATCTGTAATAATCTATAACTGCTCTTTCCTGAATTTCTTCTCTGCTGATTCTCAAAATGGAAAAGAACATTCCAGATACTGTCTAAGTAACTATTTCATGATGATTGCATTTTAAATTACATCCAAGAGGCATCACTGTTTCAAGATGTGTTTTAGAAACTTTTATATTGCCATCTGAATATGACAAAGGAGGCAGTTTTCAGAAGCAAGTGTATCTACCATTAGATATCAACTGTGCAGTCAGAAGTGGAGTAGCTGGAATTGCTGTCTGAAACGAAGCACAGAAATATATGTATTGTCTTTGACAAGTGTTTGACTAGTTCAGCCTATAGAAAACTTTTCCTGTTTTATTCCTATCAAGTGTTTGAATTTGAAGTCACTACATGAGATATACACAGATTCATCTGAAAGATGCAAGGGGACTCAAACAGAATTTGAGGCATCTACTACCCCTGCATAACTTGCTCCAGTGTTTCATCACCATCGTCATAAAAAAATTTCCTTCCTTAGAGCGTGAGTCTACCCTCCTTTAGTTTACAACCCTTACCCCTTGTCCTGTCACAACAAGCCCTACTAAAGAGGTCTTTATCAACTGGTTGGATTGAGTCCAGAGGAGGCCACGAAGATGATGAGAGCTGGAGCACCTCTCCTATGAGGACAGGCTGAGAGAGTTGAGGTTATTCAGCATGAAGAAAAGACGACTCTGGGGAGACCTTATAGCAGCCTTTTAATACCTGAAGGGGCCTATGAGAAAGCTGGAGGGGAGCTTTTTACAAGGGCCTGTAGTGATAGGAAAAGGGGCAATGGGTTTAAATTGAAAGAGGGTAGATTAAAATTAGATATAAGGAAGAAATTCTTCACAGAGAAGTTAGTGAGGCACTGGAACAGGTTGCCCAGAGAAGCAGTGGATGCCCCATCCCTGGCTGTGTTCAAGGCCAGGCTGGACGAGGCTTTGAGCAACCTGGTCTGGTGGAGGGTGTCCCTGTCCGTGGCAAGGGGGTTGGAACTAGATGATCTTTAAGGTCCCTTCCAACCCAAACCATTCTGTGATTATGATTCTATGATTACGATGTTTGTCCCCATCTTTCTTATAGGCCCCCTTTAAGTATTAAGTGTTGACAAGGCTTGCCATCTGCCTTATAGGCTGGGCCAGCACTGCATTACCTTTGTTCTAGGAAACCATGTTAGCTCTGGGTTGAATTTGTCTAACTTCAGTTTTTCACTAGCAGTTCTAACTATTCTCTTCAGCAATGCTGAAAACAGTGCTATCAAGTATTGTTCCCATGAGCAGGCCACTTTGCAAAAATAATCAAGTTATCTCTTAGTCTTCTACTCAGAAAGCTACATTTAAGGACAAATAACAATTATCTCAAATGCTGAGGCTATTTAGAGGTGGCTTTTCTTTACACATTGCATGTTGAGCTAACAGACTATATGGAAGAATGTAAAAAATAGAAAACAGGTGATGTTGCCCATTATAGACTACAAGTAAACTAGGACATAAGTATGTAGTGTATTTAATTTCATACATCTAAACATTAATATATTTGTTCCAAATATATGTGACAGAATATTGGCACCACAGCAGTCAAATGTAAGCAAGTCATTGACACTTAAAAGAAAAAGCTGTATTAAACAACAGTTACAACAAATGTGATCAGGTAATTCAAGTAGTGCTGAAAGATCTAGAAGATAATATGCTGAGTGTTGAATTAATTGTAGCTGCAGTTTCAAGTAATTTGTGTGCTCTGAAAAAAAAATAATTTTTCAGTAGTAAAGGCTTTAGGATAAAGATCAGTTTTTGCATCCTTAAAACTGAGTGAATTGTAGCCTGATTGGGATTTTTATCTAACGATCAAATAGTTTTACTGCCTCTCTATTGTGAAGACACTTTGTTGTTATCATTCATTAGGCATCTCATATTGCTTTAATTGAGTAATTTACCACAATGTTCATCAGATTTGCTTCACATTTCAGTGATGGCATGTTAAGTAAGGCAAATAACAATAAACTTGAAACAACTTAAAATAGTAAAGCAAGGCTAGAAGAATAGTAGCTATGTAATCTTCCTAAGCACTTTTCCTCACCACCATTCCAAGCAGAGTTAAAAGCAGTCTATTTCTTGCCATCTCTTTCAGCTCTGGAAAACAAACTACTGCAGCCTGCTTAGTGAATTAACATAGTTACTTCTAAATCTACAAGCCAAATATATATTGGTGTTGAAACAAGCCTTCAGAAATAATGCAGTGGCTTTAAGACCTAGGAAAAAGTGCCTAAAGGATCTTTTCTCATGAGTTTGAAATGCTTCTTGCCCTCTGAAAAATAATTCTTGGGTATTTCACAAGTAGATTTCTTGCACAAATGTGCCTTCAGTGGTATTACTTTCAGTAGAAGTTATCTTGATTCATTATATGAAATCTTTCCAAGACACACAGCCCATCAATGCTTACATTAATAGAGACCAGCAGTTTGCATTTAACCTCCTGTTTAATTTCCCAGCTAAGAGCAGAAACATTTGGTTTACCTTTCAGATTACTGAATCTATTACTACTCAGTGGTGACTTAGAGCATGATGGGGTTGCCCGCTAGACACACTCTATCACATATAATGGTATCATATGTAGTGCCTACTTACACTGGCTTCTCATTTTGGTGATTTTTGAGGAGAGGTGAAGTGAAGCAAAGGGGTAAGCCACACAGTGCACCTTGATTACTTTATTATTATCAGTAAAAAAAACCCAAACCCAACCAAAAAACCCAATAAAAACAAACATGAAAGCTTATTGCCTTCTTACATTACTCTTATTTGGACCCCATGTCGTGGTTTAACTCCGGC
>NW_010270082.1:106944-128690 GCF_000690775.1 Eurypyga helias | reverse complement strand
TCCTTTCCGCCCGGCGCTCCAGCCTGTCCAGGTCACACTGGATGGCAGCACAGCCTTCTTATGTGGCAGCCACTCCTCCCAGTTTGGTATTGTCAGTAAACTTGCTGAGAGGACATTCTACCCCTTCATCCAGGTCGCTGATGACTATAATATATAACTTGGTATGTTTAGGTGGGCTAATGCACTATTAATGCTCTATCAGGCCCAGCCACATTAATATGAAGAGCCTTCTTGCAATATCTTTGGGTGCTTTGCCCTCTCCCTAACCAGTGGTATGGACAGTAAGTGCACCCACAAACGGAATGCCAGCTACCAGTGACAGAGTCCTGGACTGATTTTGTCACCCCCGACCATCGGATTCCTGAACAAACACCTGCTTTCCAGGGGTGGGCCCTTAAGGCTTGCTCGGGAAGGCAGGGCATCAATATCTTATTCCAGCCTTGCTACTCGAGCTAACTCAGATCTTTTTGTTTAAATTGGCGCTGAGCCTGTATAATCGATACCCTTGTTTAGACAATCAAAGGGGAGGGAAAAATTTGTAAAAGGCCCTGTTTAACACAGAGCATTGATGGACCAGCTAAGCGTCCTTCTCTTGAAAACACATCACCAAATGAGCAAACAAAGGAGAGCAACAATCTGATTTTCATGCAAATTCTTTCCCTTCAAGGGCATGAGCACAAACAGAGATTAGTGGCTCACTTGCATATCCTAGGCCGTGGCAAAGCACTTTTGAAACACTACTGCAAAGCATTTTGCTAACTAGGGCTTGTACCTTCCACCCTTCCCTGCATTGCAGAGGGAAGGACCAAGTGGTCTCATTGCCACGAAGTGCTTGGCAGGAGTAAGGGAAGGAGCAAATGGCTTGCTAGAGATCCTGCAGGGAAACAGCAGAAAGCTTTGGAATAGTGCCCAATGTCCTGTGCCCCTCTCAAATGCCCCTTAAAGCTGGTCTAAAGGCATCTCCTGAAGAGCTCACTGGGTATATTTGCTTATTGTGAGATGAGAGGGTGGTACAGTTTCACAGCTCCAGAGCTTCCACATTTGGAGGCCAGGTTTGGTGTTGGTGTTGTACCAAGTCCACCCATCTTCCCTCTGCATGATTCCAGCTGTGCTTTACCTCCCTCTCCTCCACAGCCTGCAAACTATTTGCTACTCTCCTAAAAGCAGCCAAGCCAGGGTGCAATGGACCTAGAGTGGTGAAAATCATCATATGATGGAATCATAGAATGGTTTCGGTTGGAAGGAACCTTAAAGACCATCTAGTTCCAACCCCCCTGCCATAGGCAGGGACACCTTCCACTAGAATCCATAACAAACTCCTGGTTAAGTTGTTTGAGGAATGTCTTGATTTTCAAGACACTCAAAATGGTTTCTAAGCGTCTCACTGGAAACGCAGAAGGGCATGAACATAGAAAAAAGTTGAATGAAATTGCTGGAGGTGCTAGATGGTAATACTGCCATATTTAATTCTCACTTAGAGGAGCAGAAAGCTACTCCAAAGAGGTGTTTCCAAGCATCTGGTTCATCTGCTTGATTCCAAATATAATTCTGCCCAAAGGTGTATTTTCCCATTGGTAGAAATTGGTACAAGACTTTTTACCATGTGCATAACAGAGACGTAATTAAACGATCACAGGAACATGCACACTAGTGATGACAGCTTCAGCCAGGCCTGGATCTGACAGTCCCTCTGTGCTTTGTGCCAGCAGAGTGGCAGGAAACACAGTGCCTCCCCACAATGGCTCATGGCACTGTGGGGTCTCTGGGGACAGCATGAAGATGTCACTCATGGGGTGCCGTGAGGGGTTTCATCCTGGAGATCAGTGTTAGGACTCTGGTACTGTCCATGGGCACTCGTGGCTTTGATCCACTTGCCCTGGGTTTCAGCTGGTGCACCCAGTGGATCAGGGATACCCTGACTGCAGTATGCCAGGAGAGGCATGGCCCCCGTGGCTGAAGGGGCATTTGTTTTTGGCCTTTGCTCCATATGACCTCAAGGACCCTCTGGAAACTGAGGGCAGGGATTCCTCCCCTTCTTTTCATCCCTGGCTGCAGCTCAGGGGTCGTAAGAACCCAGGCTTTGCCCTGGGCAGGTTTTTTCATAGGTTTGTTGCTGATGCAGAGCCCTGTGCTTGAATGTTCCCTTCTTCGCCCACAGATGACATCACTGGATGTCATGAAGAGGCCTTTCTGTCTTCGTAGTGGCGCCGGCAGGCACTAGCTGGATCTGATCCCAGGGGAAGCAGGTGCTTGTTCCAAGTCACCTGTCCCTGAGCTGGGATGCCCTTGGCCAATGGCACCCTGCTGCTCTTCCCTCTGAATCTCAATGAGCACTGTGGGATGTCAGGAGCAGGTGGGATGGACTGATTACTTGGATCCTTCCTATTTCGGGACATGACAAGCAGTTCATTTCCCCCCCCTCCTCTCATGTTCACACAATGCTTTACACCGATTTCCCCGGCAAACGTTTATCTGCCAGGCAGGGTAATAGAGCTGGGCCCGGGGAGTCTCTGGGGCTTTTGTAGGGGTTTGATACTGCTGAGCTGTGCGCGCAGCAAGAGGCAGCGTGTGTAGCTAATCCTGCAATACAATAACCACTCCTTCATGGTGGATGTCGAATTTGCTAAATGTATGATTGTTTATTGTTTGCCTGTGTAATGATGTGCACGGGGCTTGGGCCAATTTGGAAATATTAATAAACATGACAGCATTTCAGTAACGCACCAGACAAAATCCTCCTGTCGCTCCCAGGAACACTAACATGATATGTTCATAAATGGAATGAAAAGGAGTTTTCTCCTGAAATTTAAGGAAGTGCTTTCTATTATCTAAGCTAAGTAGCAAAAGAGCTCGCTGTTCGCACTGGTACATGCTAACTGCAGGTGGGTTCATAAGCTTCTCTCTGGTGTAGCAAAATCACACCAAGGAACAAGAAAACAGACCACTGAAGGGACAGCTCTTCTGTGCTGAGGAATGGGCGGGGGATTCACAGGCCTTTTGACTTAGGCAAGACTGAGCAGCCAGTTTTATCTTAGCCTTTTCTCTTCTATGGACCAGGAGCCTTTTGGCTGGGCTCTTTTATCCCTCTTGGCCCCCCATGTGGTGGTACATCTGTGTTACCAGCACTGCAAAGGGAGATATTCTAAAGCAACCATGAGTGAACGTTTATTTCCCAAAATCAGACTATTTGACTCGCACCAGGCAAGCTCCCTCCCTCCCTCCCTCCCTTCCAGCTTGCAGTCCATGGCATCACAACTTTTTGGTAATGGCTATTAATCACTTACTGCCTGATCCTGTGAATCCTGCCTGGTTTCCTTCAGGATACTTCATCATCTACAAGTGGGACTTGGACCAGGCAGTGATGCCTCCGTCCAAGCTCCTCCAGATGCCGGGGCTTCGAGCCTTGCCAGTGTTGTGCGATTTCCATGCGTGCCATTAGACCGGGATGATGCACAGCTTGGCTGCGAGTGCAGGGAGTGCAAAAACCCTGGCGAAAACCTGGCTCCTGGCCTTGGCGAGCGAGCATCCTCGCTGCTGTGCTGAGCTGCCATCTGGCAGGTCAGCCCCTGGTGTCCTCACCGCTCTGGCTTCTCAAGCCAGGGGCCTTTTTTGTTTGTTTTTAAATGAAAAGAAGTTATTCTCAGCCTGTGGATGAAGCAGCCCATGGCTACCAGAAACACCTCTTCGCATGGGAATTGCTGGGATGAAGGGGCTTAACGAAGCACGGCGCGGTAACCAGAAATAGTCCTAGCAGATGGGCAATGCGGTCTCTTTTCAGCGGCAAGGGCAAACCTCACCCTATCTCAGGGAACAACCAGGCTGCTGTTTGCAGTGCAAAGCACATTACAAAGTGTGCTCCCTGTCCGTGGGTGAAAGGTGAGGCAGAGTCTGTACGTACTGATGGCACTGCCTGCGCCACCCCAGGGTGCGGTGTGGGACCTGCCGCTGCTTTTGGCAAGAAAGAGGCTGCTGTGCTCCCCACTTTTCCACTGTGAGATGTGCGCTACGAGGACTTTCATCAGGCATTAATGAGATGCAGCTCATTTCTTGTTTTGACTGGCTTAGTGGGGAAAATCATACAAGGAGAATCCATTTGTGTACAACTGAACAAAGTTTGGGTGGGGTTTTTTTAACTGTACCAACAATTTTTCCCTGCTGCCATGTGGTCTGGCTTCATATGTTCCTCATCCATCCCCTGCTTACAAGCTGGACAAAACTTGGAAAGAGGATATGTGCCAAGGAGCATCCCCCAGCCGTGCCATAGGATGGTTATGGCAGGGAATAAAAACGTTTGAGTCTGAACCCAAATTGCTGATAACAACAGTGTGTCCACTTGCTGGGTCACCTGCTTGATTCCTTTACTGGTATCGTCATCTCACAGGTTCACGCTGTGCTGCTTTTCCACGAGGAAGACAAAATTCACGCTACACAGTAGGTTCAGCTGTCTTCCTTGCTACTTGCACAACGTGCCTTTTAAATTGTACTGAAGAGCATTTTGTCTGAATGACTTCAGCTTCCTAATCGTCTTCATTGCCTGGGATCATCAACCCCCCTCTGCACCCCACCAGTCCCACGGTCGTCTGCAAATACTGTCAGTAGCAATAGTTGCTTCTTCCAAATCGCTGGAGACAGATGCTGTAAAGTGTTAGGTCTGGAAGTGGTCCCCACAGAGCCCCACTGGAAGTGCTCCCATGTGTGTCACCTCCATTAGTGCCTGTCAGCCATCCCGCCCCTCAATCTTTTCACATCTTGTCTGTTGCAAAAAGCTCGTTCTCCCCTAAAAGTACTGTGTGGTGCCCCATGATGACTCACCCAGGCATCACCTCCAGGCAGCTACTGTTATCAGTCACATTTCTAAACTCAACAGAAAATTAAATTAGATCAATTTTCCATGAAACACTGTCAACCAGCACTGATGCTCTCTTTTATTTTTGCTGTACTTGAATCCCATGTCTTGTCCATTGTTTGGTCTGGGATTGATGTCAGATATATCCACCCTGTCTTTTTTTAAACACTGGCACACACTTAGACCTTTTCCAGTCTGCTGGAACTTTGCTGGCACCCCTGGGGTTATTAAAAATGAATGCCAACAGGCCAAACATCTCCCAGACAGCTCTTTAAGGACTTCAGGGTATAAGTTATCTGGGCTTTGCAATTTAAAATTGTTTATCCCTAACAGCTGCTGTCTGTCATTCTTCTCAGCGATGCACCGGAGAGCACTTTATCATCCTTATGCCATCTCAGCATATCATCTTTTTCAAGTACAGAACAAAAATATTAATTGAACTCTTCTGCATTATCATCAGACGTTTCACCAGCTCCATCTAGAAATGAGCTAATATTGTTATTAGGACTCATTTTTCATTTCGTAATGTATATCTTTATGGCCCATACAGGGACTCGTTGAATTTATTTATCATCTTGACAATTATCTGAAGGTTTCCTGATGTTTGAATATGCACAATCAGCGCAGTCTAATTTGCAAATTGCAAATTATTCAGAATGTTTCTTGGTCACACAAATGAAAGGCAGAGTTTTCTTGCCTGGGTCATTCATCTCACCCTGATGAGGGCTAAGGCACAAGAGACACTGTTCTTTTGCTTTTACTAAGTCCAAGTTCATTGAAATGAAAAATATCCACCCCCACACAACAACAACGCTGCCTACAGACCAGGGCTGGAGCCTGATCAGGGAGATAAGAGGTTGTCCTCGGGTTTGGGAGACCTAGATTTTGTTGCTGTCTCCTGCCTAGTAAGAGGAACATACCACTGCTTCACCTCCAGGAAGAATTCAGGATCCGTGGAGGAGGACATCTTCCCTAAGCAAAGATTTCTGCCATCAGGGGGCTTTAGAGGAGTCTAAAAATGGACAGGATTAATGTTTGGTATGTTCTTCTTTGGTTGCCACCTTGCCATTCACACTTGGAGCATCATCTCATTTAATTGTGATCTGCTTTTGGCTTGAAATTTATTGAAAAGCTGTCTGAGGCACAACAAGGACTTTGGGACAAGAAAATGGAAATGTTGCTTGTTGATCTTTTGATAAACCCCCTCCCCATATCCCGGGGTTTAGACCATCACAATTTCCACTCTCTTGTCCCTGAAAGGTAATGAGCAGAGTAAACGGAGAGGAAAGCTGAAACCGGGAGGGATCTGGATCCAATATGTGGTTTGTTCCTCGTGGAAAGACCAGCTTTGGTTCAGATCGCTCCATCTGGTAAAACTTTCACTCTGTAAATTCAGTGTGAAACCAAATGTGTTTCTTGAAACAGATCCTTGGAGGACTTTCAAAGACACCGGCAGGTCAGATGTATCCAATTAGTAAGGGCCTGTGACAGCAGGCGAGGGCCCTGAGGGGCAGGGTGGGGAATCTTCCCAAAACATCTTGCCTGTACCAGGTTGAACTTCACTGAGGTCACCCTCTGGGTTAGAGCGTAGGGAGTTCACGGTGGGGCTTTGGTGGCAGAGACTTCTGTGAGGAGGGCTCACATAGGCAGCACCGGGATAGAGGGAGACACGGGTTATACCACAGTTGTGGCAGCGCGCAGGGGCTCATCTGGCTACGGCATATGCATGTATGATGCCTGCTGTCATCCCCACCTATGTATCTAACTGCGCAGCTTTGCACCCAGTTATGAAATGGGAATGGAGGTACATACTTCTTCTTTGGTTTTTTAGAGTTTCTGTCTTTGCCTGTTGATGTTCTGTGAACATGTCTTCTCACCAGATTTTCAGCTCGACTTCTCTTTAACCATGCTCTGTATCATCTGGGAAGGTTTCACCTTCCGTAGCATATCCCACTTCTTTCAGGAAAGCTCAAAACCAGCCTTGTTCCTGTTCAGAGTGCCCGCAGGCTGAGTCCAGGACCCTGTTTTGGCTCCCAGTGCTACTGGGAAAACAGCCCTGATGCTTGACCCTAAGTACAAAATTTTCTCTAAATCTTTGGGTCAGCTCTCATAGCAATGCAAGGCCAGCCCAAACTTAGTGTGTGAGGGTTGGTCACATCCAGGGGCTTGAAATGCGGCTTCTATTCATTACAGCTTCGACACTGCTAGTCAGCGGGTAAATTAACTAGAGAGAAGTTTCCCATACAGCAGTAGCACCCAGGGCCTTTCACTGGAGAGGGCCTTGGGGCATTTCACAACAGACACGGATACACCACCCCTCTGCAGAGGCAAAGGGCAGCCCAAGGCCCTGCACAGGAGAAGGCGACGCTGCTGCAGTGGGCATCTGGGCACAATTCTCCCTGCTAGAGGGCCTGGTAACAGCCACACAGAAACCGAAACAGGCTTAGTTTGTAAAGCCCCAAATGAGAACTAATGAGGTGGAAGGTGGCCTGGGGTTAGGGGCTGAGACAGAGCTCTTAGGCAGTGTTGTTTTCCAATATTGCTACGGGCGATCCCCGGAGGGTCATTTTCCAAGCTAGAAAAGGGGAAAAGTAACACATCCCTACTGACTTCCAAAGGATGCTGGGGTGATGGACGTAGTATGAAAGGACCTAGCCTTCTAGAGTGTGGATCAGGCTGAAAACTATGTTAGGACAAAAATGACCCAGAATTACCATCTATGTCCTGATTATTTGATCCTCATCAATGCCAAATGTTCAACTGCAAAAATGCTGGCCAGGCAGTTTCTGTTCGTAAGCGGTGCTCAGGTGCCAATGAACGGGGGTGTGCCTGCGCTGTCAGTGGGACTTCTTTAACAGCGGTATTAATTTTGCAACAGCTGCCGAAGACATAGGAAGTACTCCAGATGTTGGGTGTTTATGAGCTGATTTATGAACAAGAGGAGGATCACAGCAGCTACCTATGGCATCGGTAAGCAGACAGCCCCTGCAGATGCACCGCACTTTGTAGCTGTCTGTCAACGGCGGGGAAGAGGAGGAATCAAAGTGCAGGAGCCCTTGAGGGAAGGATGAACAAGGCTTTGCATTTTAGATGGGCTTTAGGTTAGAAAAATAATAAAACCCAAACATTTTAATAGAAAGATCAGCTCTAGCATTGGTAATCTAGCCAGACAGCAGTGGGATGAGGAGAGACATAGGGAATGTTTGATGTAAAATCAAGGTCGTGCCCTGAAAATCAGACACAGACGTGGAGAGAGGTATGTGAACCATTAAAATGAAAGGAAACCTGAGACAGCTGCTCTGTCAGCTGCCAAAGACACCGCACTTTCTGTTTGTGCATGCTGGAGCCCACTCTCCTCCACGTTTGGCAGCGCGACAGATGCCGCATTGTGGTACCATCAGAGGAGAGGAAACCCAGAGGATAATCCAGAAGTGAGCCAGGGACATACTTAAAACATTCCTTTCTACTCATTAATCTAATGTGGGAGAGGGGTTTCAAAGCTCTTGGTGGAGGGACAAGTTTTGGCCCAAAAGCCCAGGGAGTTGAAACCTTCTGCCCACTCACTGGGCCAACATGGGGAGCACAGCCCTCCTCTGCCTCTTCTTCCCCCAGCCAGAAGCACCGGTGAGCAAGAAGGAGCTGCTCCGTCCTTGGGTGTGACCTCAGGTGTCTCCACGGGTATCACTCAAATCCACAGGGTTTCTTCCTGAGAACACCAAGGTCTGCAGAAAGAGTGGCAAACTCTTTACCTGCAAGTCTGCACATCTCTGGAGGAGCCTGAAAACTCTGCTTCTCCCATTTATTCATGCCCAGGCTGTGGCCAAGGGACCCTGAAGTCAATGGCCGTTTTACTGTTGGTTTCACTGGGCGCTGTGGCTTATCCATCGTCCTTGCAGTGTCTGTTGCTGCAGCACCGGCCTCTGCTGAGCTTTCTGCTCTCGATTCCCAACATGGCAAACTGGCTTCTCCCACTCAACACCTCTGCACAGCCATCCCACCACCCCTCACCCAGCACCCACCTCTGCTCCGGCAAGTGAGGGTGACAGGCTTCTGATGGGGACAAAGCAGATGCTCGGGAGGCTGCCCTGGTACCCACGGGACACGTTGATTGCTCCCACAGCTCAGCCATTTGACATGCAGGAGCACAAGCTGGGTTTTCTGGTGCACCAGTGCTGGCAATCCTCTCTCCTCCTATTCCCGCAGGACTTGAGTAAAAATCTTAACCTTCGCGGAAAAACAGAGCCCTGAACACAACATTTTTATTACACCCTGACCTCAGCACGGTTCAAGTCAACATCTTCTTTTGAATCAATATTTTCTGCCTTTTTTTTTTTTTTTAAATTTTCCCAGGGAAGACAACAAAGCAATGCAAAATCCCCTCTGGAAAGCCCAGCAGGGCTGAAGATAGCTCACCAGCAGTGCGAACGAAGGCGTAATGAGCTCACGAAGCGTGTTTGTTTGGCTGTCATCCTCCTGACACGGGCTTGCATCAGCTGGCAGCAACCTGACAGGCAACTGCGACTGGCACGGACCCCGTCATCACAGGGACAGAATTAGCCTGGCCCCTCTGGGAGAGGGCCACAAGCTACCCACCAAGAGAAAGCCCAAACTGTTTGTTTTGACACCTCCTTGTTCCTGCAGGGATCACTCATTGCTGTTTCTAGTTTCAGAGCTGCACAAATGGCAATGGGGCCGCTGAGTCTGGGTGCTGCCTGGGACTGCTGCCTGGTGCCACTCTAACACGTAACTCGGTGCCGTGTGACAGGATGATGGACTGTCACCGCATCCTAACAGCATGTGTGGCTACCAGATCCTGAGCAGCTGGGGTGGAAAAGGGGTTTCTGTGCACAACTTCCAGATCAGAAAAGCCAAAATGAATGGCCAGAGCGTGAGAGTGATGGCATTCACTCACCACAGTGCTGCTTGACACGGCTAAGTTACTCCGGAGACGCTGAGCAAGTCACAGAGTGTCACAAGGGGTGGAGAGATGCTCCACACCAGCTGGAACCATGCAAACATGGCCTTAGGCATACTTTGGCTGAATCAGGCACTTCTGTACCCAGAGCTGGGAGGTAGGAAGGTGAGGAAGGCACCAAACTGCGCTTGCACCTCCACAACTTCCCGTGTTCCCCGTGTGTCTCCCTGTGTCACCATGTGTCCCGGCATGTGACCGTGTATGCCAGGGCTGCCGGCTGCCTGGAGCCTAGGGCTGTCTCCTCCACCTGCAGCCAGCCAGACCTCTGCCTACAGCTGAGGGACAGGATTTTCCAAGGATCACCAGCATGAGGTTTCTTTCTCTTTGTACTTGGTCATCTAAACAACAGCTCTGATTAAAACCAGGAGCTGTTGTACGCTCAGCTGCGCATGGAGATCAGCCCAGCTATTTGGTCAACAACATAAAAATTAAGACACTTCGAGCATCTGTTTTTTTGCTTTGTTCTCTTTTTTTCTAATTTTGGATGAGGCCCTGTGAGATTGGACCATTTTCCTGACAGGTCAGCACAACTAGATGCCTTAAAGCTTTCTAAAGATCGATTCTTTTATTAGATGATGGCCCAGAAAGCCTCTAGGGATGTACAGTCAGCATCCGCCCTTTTTGGGAAGAGGAGAGGATGGAAGGGGAGAGGCCGTCGTTCCGATTCGCTTGGCTCAGCGCTCCGGCTCGCCGAGTTGTGCTGTATGCTGAAGCCACGTGATTTGTGTAGCTGTGACACAAAATCATAAATCAATCCAGTTGGGCTACGAAAGTTCACGAACCCTTACTGAACTTTTGGACGAACCTGGGTTGAGTTTCGAGCTCATAAAGAAATCCGAAACCAGGCAGGCTTCAGGAGGATTTGCGTTTCATCACAAACCTTTTGTAGAGCTTGACGAAAAAGGCGGTGATCAGGAGAACACTGGGTTTGGTTAAGAAAAAAGGTGTTGGCATGACAACATTTAGTAGAACAAGGCTGACTTTATAAAACAGTCCTACTGCAGTTAGTGCAAAATGATTGTTTTTGAAAACCGCCTCTTGCACAGCATTGACAGGAGTTACTTCCACTTCACAGAATTGTCCAGCACAGCTGAAACACCTGCTGGGAAGATCCTCCTTTCCCATCAGATTTTGTAGATTTTCAGAGTGGTTTCAAACCTCTTAGTTTTAAACCTATTAAATTCTGCTGATCTGTTCAAATATTCCTGCATTTTTTTAAACTCGTTTTAGAGACATGGAAGTTTCTTCAAAACATCTTAATGTGATGTTTGCAAAAGATTTCAAAGAGCATCCCCATTTTCAGACAGCTGAAAAATCCTCTGTATTCCTCCCTTGAACCTGAGCGTAGAAATGAAGCCAGAAAGGGCTTCCTTGTAAGGCTCACCATTGCTTTTCTAGCTGAAGGGGGTCAGCAGCTCTCCTGCTGCGTCTCCCAAGACAGCAGACTTCTACAGAGGGTTAGTTTGGGTCCAGATTTTGAATAAGCCTTTGCAGTACTTTGTATTACAAGCCGGTCAGGGCAAATAACCAGGACATTTTACCATACAAGATTTCAGGTCCATTTTATTTGGCCTCTTCTATTTGAACCTTCAGGGTCCATATTTGCAACCTTTTTCTTCCCAATGCACAGAAGTAAGAAACTGGAGATCCTCGAGCATTCACAGGGCTGCACAGCCAGCTTCTTAGGAAAACAATAAAGCCATAGCTCTTTCAGAAAAGCTTTGACATCTGCACCTCCAGATGACCAAATGAGTCTCTGACCCCTCTGAGGTTTGTTTTTCACCCATTCACAGTACAAACTAGTAGAAGCTGTATCTCATCTGTTACACTTTACAATTTATATTTAAAATATATATATTGCATACTAAGCATCTGCCATGGTTCTCCAGTCCAATGTTCTCATTGAGTTTAGGATGACTTTTGTCTTTGGATTAAACTGGAATTTAAATTAAATTAAATCTGGAGCTACTCCCAAATTAACAAAAAGAAAAGTTTTTGGTTATTTAAAACAGTAGAGATACACAATAAATACTGAAGTTTAAGCAGCACTTTGTAGAAGTCCATGTCTCTCGTAAAGAAAATTGTGCTGATGCCAAACAACTGACCTGCATGGAAAAATACCAAAAAGCTCCAGTGTTCTCCTTATTGACAATGAGACTGGTGATGTAGAGGAAAGGGCTAAAAAGGGAAGGGCGGTGAAGTGCCTTGCTCAGGAAGGAATAAGGCAACACTTAGATCCTGAGCAGTGAATTTTATTTGGACTGGGCAGAATTCAGTTTGGAAGTTTAAGGGAATAATGAGCTGAAAACCTCTTAGCTATGTACAGCTGTCCCAAGAAAACCAACACTCAGGGCCAACTTCTGCTTCCACAGAGATAGATACACCTTGTGTTGGCTGCTGGGAGACTGCACCTCCAGGACCAAGAGCAGCATCTTGGGATGCACTGGACCTTGCTGGACCATATCTGCATTCTTGAAAATCTTCCCTTCGATGAGTGAGTCCTGTGGGTCCCCCCTTCTGACCTCCACCCGGTGCATGTAAGTCCTGAGGGTCCAAGGGAAATCACATTGGGTTTATAGACTTACAGCTGAGTTTGGAAACTGATTTGTGGCTTTAAAATATGAGGTCTCAAATATGGAAACTATTTTACTCTGTGTGTCAGGGCAGCGGGTTCAAGTCTGTTTGCCAGAGGGACCCAAGGAGTAAGACTGGGAAAGCAGGCGGAGAAGGAAAAAGAACAGGACTGGGTTTGATAGGTAATATATGGCACAAAAACAATGTCACCCCACAGAGAGGACAGAGAACGTGAATTCTTAATGTCAGGAGGCAAGGGACCAAGAAGAGCTGGAGAAAAAGCAATAGATGGAGGATATTTCTGCTAGATATTAGGAAAACTATTCTTACCAAGCCAAGAAAGTTACAAGTTTCCAAAAGTGCCACAGAGTCGAAGTGGGTTCAGGAGTGGCATCTAACAGAAAGCCCTGCTGGCACACTATCAATGCTGCTGGCAACAGAACTGGCTCACTGTGGGCTCCAGCTTGCCATAACTGTGTACCACACTCCCTTATGACCTGCAGCCACAATGCCAACTTGAAGGGATTATGTGCTGCATCAAAAAATCTGCAAGCCAATGAAGCATCAGGGATTTGCTGGCGCAGAGGTCAAGCCATTCTGCCACCAAGGAGATTTTGCAAGGGTCCCACAATGCTGGTGGTGTCACAGAATCACAGAAGGGTTGAGGTTGGAGGACACCTCTGGAAGTCATCCTGTCCAACGCCTCTGCTCAAGCAGGGCCACCTAGAGCGGGTTGCCCAGGACCATGTCCAAATGGCTTTTGAATATCTCCAAGGATGGAGACTTCACAGCCTCCCTGGACAACCTGCAAAGGAGTGATATAAAATGGACTTCCTACCTGTCATACACCCTGTGCAAACTTTGACCTTGGGCAAGCTCTCCATGTAAAAGATCAGCACTTGCAGGCCTGAAACAGATAACTCATTGGATGCCTCTTTCATTGGAAAGCATCCATGTTTCAGCAGAGCAGCATGGCTAGGATTCACCATTTTCCAGACTTGAGGTCTTCCAAGTGGAGGCAATTAATTCATTTCCTTCTATGCATGGAGTTGCCAGAGCTGTGATTTCAACATTCAGTTGAGTTCCTGTTCATCAGAAGAACAAGAAGCACTATTTCAAAGATGCTTCCACTGGGAAGAGTTTTCAATGGATCAAATTGCACCAAGGAAGCTGGAAGAGTGAGAACTATGCCATGAGAAGCTGTGTGAAGAGTTCTTCATTTGCATGGGTAAAATCTTAGTGGAGAGTAAACACCCATTTGTGCTGTAACTGGTAGCAGCAGCAGGAGCAGGAACAAGCTGAAGGTAAATCACACGTTTCATAATCAGAGATTTTCTGCCCCTGAAAAGTCAGTCCTGCGCACACAGGACTTTCTGAGCGCGTGCATGTGTGGTCCACAGCTCTTTGTTTTATACTGTGATTTTCCCCACCCCGCTACAGAGATAAGTAGGTGGGAGGCAGCTGTTTGGATAAGTCAGCAGCAGGCGATAAGATTATAACAAAGGCATTGGACTGCAGTGGAAAGTTTCTATGCCACATGCAGGGCTTTTATCAGGGGTCTACAAATTGTCTTTGTTTTGTTTTAAGGGCTTGACTTAGTTCCTCCTCAAAGTAAAATGGCCTCGTCCTTCCTGTCATCTTCTGAGATAGAGGAAGTGGTGAGGTGCGTGTGTGTTCCCTGTCATGGGATATCACCTTAGAGCAGAGCCTGGAAAGAGGTTTATTAATCAGCATTTTGGGTTTCCTTTCCTTGTTTCCCCCTCCTTTTGGTTACTTTGGCAAAGGAGCCTCTGTTTTCTCCTTTTCTCTGCCTAAACAAACTGGAGAATCTGACATGGTGTGAAAAAGAGTCTGTCAGAGCTTAATCAATGTGGCTGGGACCCAGGCACAGCCCTTCCCGTCCCTGCGCAACTCCAGTGCAGGCAGTGCCCATCTCCCCTGCCCCGACACCGAGAGAATGGTACACACACACTCCGTGCGTGCCCCAAAAAGGCCACAGGTCACTGGGCAGCTACTGAGCTGATAACTCAGCCAAGGCTTGTGGCTACTTAGCCACTGCAAAAGGGGAGAGGTTTTCGGCATGGCTGTGTTGACTCATTGGAGAAGGTGGATTGAGAGAAATAGTGTCAGAAAACTGCGTGATGAGAGAAATCTTTTAGCTGGGTCTTTCAAATACTGGAGTCTTTCAAATGCCTGAAGAGATTGGCTCAGTAAACTCGGGGAGTTTGCTAATCACCTTTCTGCAGCCGGTGCCTTCTTTTCAGATCTCTCGTGGCTTGCACCAGCGTGTCCTGCTCTGAAGGTGGGTGCAGTCTGGAAATCCGATGCATACTGCTCTATGTATGATGAGTGCATCTATCCTGTCACTGAGGAGATCATGTGGCAACTAGCAGTACATAATCCATAGCATTTCCTTAAAAAAACTGACAGCAGTATCAAACCAAAGCATGAGCTTCTCGGAAATGCTTACTGTTCTTCTGGCCCTAGGAACCAACTTCAGAGTTCAAAGCCACCTTGCAAGGCCAGCCTCTGCCCCAGAAGAATTTGCAGTGTGCATGGACAAGGCACAAAAATAATTGGAGAAAAAGGGCTCATTATAATACTATTTATTGGCAAAGGGAACTAAAGAAGCAGAGGAACTTAGAGATGTTCCTGATTTACTTTATGTGTGTACCTCTTTTTTCGTAGTCCCAGGCCTTTCTGGACGTCTCCTTAGCTTGCACCAGACACAGGCTCTCCATATGGCACCAAGGACGGTCACTATGAAGTCCTTCAGGAACGCTACTGCATGCTAAACCTTGACCCTGCCTTAGTCCACATGACATTGCAAGCATAGACAGGCTGTTTTAACCTGATTTAACTGGACCAAAGTGGAACTGTGTAGCAGAGCAACCCTATTCCCTGCCCACCTAAATGATAGCCCAGCATTTAACCATGGTGTGATCTGGCAAGTCCCATGCTCACAGTTTACTGAAAACCATCTGTTAACAGAACTATGCCAAACAAAACCTACCCAACACTGAATGCAAATTTTGTGAGTAAGAAGTAATTGAAGTAATCGAAAAAGATGGGGAAATGTCTAGACCACTTAGATGGATTTAAATATTTAAGAAAGAGTTGGCTTATGTGTTCGCTAACAAGTCACCAACCTCAGAAGAAAATACTTTAAATCTTCTGCCTGATATGATTTTTGGCTGGGAATGAAAAGATGAAAAAAAGAGACCATCTCATTAAAAAACCCAACTCCAAGCCCTGAATAGCCCAGTAATAGCCTACAGACCACTTAAAAATTTTTAAGAACATTTCAGCCTGAGATTTACTCATGCGTATTAGACATGTAATGAAAAAGATGATATATAACACAATCCTTGTACACACAACCTTTCTTCTAGAAAACAATCTTCATCTGTGCAGTGCTGGGAGAGGCATCTGAGTCGTGAAGTGGTTTTAACTGCAGGGGAGTGAGAGGTTGACTCAGTTAAAAACCTTTCAATGTCATTATTTTAGTTCCCTAGCAAAAGGTTGCTAAAAACACTGAACAAAGGCAGGAGAGGACACTTCTTTTCCTGCTGTGGATGGCCCTCAAGCTCTTGAGCAGGCGTGTATCACTGGATAGGAAAGATGCTCTAACTTGCTCAAGTGCCCTCACCACCAGCAGGGCAAGTGGCATGCAGCCCCATGGAAGCCAAACACCAGATTCACTGACACACAAGGCTTTGTCCTTGTGTTTTAGTGGAGAAAATGGTTCCAATTCGTCCTAACAAGCCATACTGGGACTACTTCTATGTAAGGCAACCCTCAGGGATTACTTGAGTAGGAAAAAATCCATGAGGGAGTGTCAGGACACTCGTGAACTCCACGGTTTTCTTGCTCCCTATCTCTGTCCCTCTGAGACGTCAAGTTTGGGCCAGCCTGGGGCCTCCCTGGACATGCCTGCAGAGTCCTGCTGACTCATTTTAAACAGGAAAATGGCACTGCACAAATGCCCTAGGAAGAAGGAAGGCTGAGGATGGGCTGAGTTCTTGCTGCTGTCAAAATGACCCTGCATGGAAACTTCTGCAGAATATGTATGTACATACATACATACGTACATATTAAAATAGATTTTAAACTGCTTATGGATCATTCAAAGTGTCAAGAACTATTTTTGTGCTCAAAAGCAGTGTGCTGAGAGTGTGTGTGGGGATACAGGTTAGTTTTAAAAAGAGGGAAGTTCCTATCTTGTTTTTAGCTCACTATTTTTTTTTCATTTGTGACTATCAGTTATTGTGTATGACAGCTTCCTGCTTCTGCATGGGCTTTGGTGAAGCAACGCTGGGTGTAGGTGCCAATATCTTTAATTATGAAGCAGAAAGACTGTGGTATTCACATTCTTTAGATCTCCTTTGACTGAGGTATAGCTATTAAGCCTCTATTATTTCCTGTTGAAATAAGCACAACACTACCATTACTTCCAGTAAGGTCAAGGCTGGGTCCATTGCAGACAGAGATCAATTAATGCCTTTAGGTGCTGGCTGGCCCTTCCAAAATTGGCCTGTCGTTCTTGTTGTTTGTTCCTCCTGGTTGCTGTTAATCAATTAATACGTGAATTTGCAGACTCAAATGGAGTTGGGATATTAATATAGACTGTGCACTGTTTCCGTACAGGAATTCATGTAAAAGCTGTCATTAACATAATGCATATACATGAGTCCAACAGAAAGCTATTAACTTATGTATTCATCCAAGCAGGCTCAGTAAGTGCTTTACCATCAACAATCTTGCTGCACTTGAAACTAAGTATGTGTGTCAAGGTTAGCGCTTCCTGGGCTGGGAAACCAAACCAGGAGAATATTAACAGATGTTAGCAATATGTGTGTGTGGGAGGGGAAGATCACACCTGAATCTAGTCAGTATGGAGCAGTATTTGAAGCCTGGAGCTAATATTCTAGAAAACAACCCACTTTTAATGAGTGCAGATGGAGTTAGTGTTCTCCAATGATATACCCTTCTCCCTGTATCCCCAGGTGGACTTTCTGACATGGAGCAGTAGTTCAACAACTTGGGCATCCAGGAACGAGCGTGGCCTCTTGCAGCAAGATAGTAGAGTGATCTAAAGAAATGTCTGTGTCTGATACAGGATTGCTTATGGCCTCCACCTCCCCCCCAGTGGCTAATGTCCCAGGGATGGGACAACAATTACTGCTCCCTGTCCCCCAGACAACCCTCTGGTTGGAGGTGGGAGTGTTGAAACAATATTCAAGGAAGCTGGTTTTAGTTGGCTTTAGTTTCCAAAGACATAGTCTCTTTTTAAAAAACCCCAAACAATCATTAGCTGTCACACAGAATGATTAAGAGAGTAGGTAAGTGGTGTCAGGAAAACACAAGCCATAAACTCTGTTGGAGAAAACAGCCTGCTTAGATCCGAGATCAGACTTCCAGGTGTAAAAGAGAAAGCTCTGTCCAGAACTTCTCCCAGGACTTACCAAGTGGCAGAAATCCACCATGATCCCATATGGCACACCCCATGGTACCTGAGGGAGTGTGCACAGGAATCAGGGAAGCAGTCATATTTGTAAAAGGTCCAAGGAAGGGGAAACGTTATGCGAGAACTGGGAATTGGCAAAGATGACTATTGTTTAAGAAAATAAAATAAAATAGACTAATGAGACAATCTGGGACGTAATACGGCCAGTGAGTTGGACATCTGTTCGGGGGAAAAGGCTTGGGAGCCATTTCAAGGGCTATGGTAAGAGACAGGCAACCAAACCCCGGCTTGATTAAAGGAAGCCGGTATAGGCTGAGGCACAGGAGGATCATGTCATGCTTAACTACTCTTCAAGAATTCTTTGAAGATACCACTGCCACGACAGATAAGGGCAATTTAGTGGGTAGCAGAATATTTTGATTTTCCAGAAGCATTTGACGGTTTTCCATACAGGAGATTAATGGCTTTTGTACTGAAACATTAAAGGGAAGATAGATAAAACAATGACTGGAATGGAAAAATAGCTTAAAAATAGGAGACAAAGATTGGCAAAGGATGGAAGGAAGCATTTCTGACTGTTTCTAAAACTGACACCCCTTCTATTTATAGTGGACCAAACGATATTTATGTCGAAGCCAGTGGCAGTTTGCCATTGAAATCAGCTTTGCAGGAAGACAGGGAAAATAGGTGGTGGCCTCCACTGATCTATGTACCTGTTCAAACCAGCCTAAAAATGCGATGGTAAATCACTTTACTGCATGAGCTGTAGGCAGACAACGGTTGGAAGCGCTGCTGGCTTTACTTGGAAGGCGAGTTCCCCCCTGAACCCGTGCAGAGGAGGCTGGAGGGGTCTTAGCAAGCAGCATTGCCTGCAGCCAGGCAGCATGAGCACTCCTGTCCAAACCCCTGCTTCACTCATTGGGCCAAAAGCATTTCCCTGCAAAGTGCTATGGGAAGACCTGGAAGCAGGGCAGAAACAACCTGTTTGAAGAAGGAAAGTGGCTTTCTACAATGCGTCCAGTGCTGCATAAGGTGTCCATAATGCTGCGGGCTTCTACAGCAGCATCCTTACCGTGTACCTGCAGCAGGATTAAGCCTCCTCCCTGTTGGGAGTGTTTTAGCACTGAGTCCTGGTGGGAAAAGTGTCCCTGCTGGCCCCGTGGGCCAAGTGCTAGTGGGATCTGCTCGAGGCCAAACAGGCCAGAGGAAGTTTAAGAGAGAACCCCTGGGCTGCAGGTCACCGTAAGCCCCATGCATGCATTTGTTCAGCCATGGCAACTGCACAAATCTGTCATTCTAGTCCTAAACCAGAATGATGGGACAGCCTCCAGTCACCTGTTGTTAAACCATCACAGGTAGAACAGCGAGTAGCCCCGAGTGAAATCCTTTGGTAACCTGTAACGCCTAGAGGGAGTGAAGGGTGAGGAGTGGGGGAAAGCTGAGGTCCTGCCTCCATGCTCCAATCAGCCCCAAAACTCAGGGTTGCCTGAGGAAACAGGATTTGATATGAAATGTCCAAACTCTTGGCTAGTCACTCCAGCCAACTGTTTGTATCACTGTCCCCATGTCAAGCACTGGAGCTGCCCCAGTTGATACATGTTGGCACTGGAACTAAAGAAGAGTTCATGAACAAACACGTGATGACGCAGAAAGGCAGAACCAACGTGCCAGAGGAAACCTGGACCCAAGTTAGCAGCACATGAAGGTTTTCTCCCAGTCCTGCTCTCACTGACGCCAGAGTGGGCCAGGCACAGTACCTCTGAAGTTGGTAATTTCAAGTGAAATTCAAGTTCAAAATTGGCACATGTCTTCAAGGTCAGTAGAGTCATGTTGTCTGTTCACCAGAAGGACATACAGACATATCCCGTTTTTTAAGTCTGACCATGAGCTCTGAAGTTCTGTGCCCCCTTTTTTGTGGGTAGAAGTGCGTTTCATGAAACCTGATGCTATTCTGCTTTGACAGATATTTTCCTGGTCAGATCCATAGATCCAGGCCTATGCAAGAGATGCTAAAGGTGTTCGACATATCTCCACTGAGTATCTCTAGATTTGCACTCGAGCTATGTTAATTGTTGGATATAAGGCACATCAGACAGTAAATCACCAAACTATTTTTTTCCCACAAGCCTTCATTGTCTCTCAATCCTAAAGGAAGCAGTCTGCAAAACAGAAAAGCTCTCGGATGATTTTGCCTGAATACTCTTCCTATTCCTTTTCAGTTTTGTCTGTAGCACTTTTTTTTCCAGAGTGGGGAAAAAAAAAAAGACAGGAAAAAATATATCATGTTTGAATGCCTGTAGGGAAAACAAACAGCATATGAAATACGTTGTTTTAAAATATAACTTCCTACCTGTAGTCTTTGTTTTTTTTGGAAGTGGCTAGAATCCTTGATGGCATTTGATTTCTTAAAAACTCCTTTAAAAACTTACTCAATGAAAGTAAATCAAGATAAGGAATACATACGGTAACAATACTGTCTCCTGCTTAGCTACGACTTGTTCCAGCTGTTTGCATGATGTGCTGCAGGGCCGGGAACACTATGTCCACAACCCTGTTACTGGAAGTGGCAGACCAACCACCTGGGCAACTTGCTACAGCCGTGCAAACAGGTAAGGTAACAGATAAGGTGGCATTCACCTTGTGGCAGTGAACAGAGGAAAATCTAGCTCCTCAGACTCCCTGAGGCTGCCATAAGAAAAGGTTGTGATCAGCAAACAATAAGAAAATAGTATCTGGGTGTTCAAAGCCCGCCCGAAGTTTAATTTCTCTGCCAGAAAACACAGCACTAAAGTTTAAGATAACATTTGGAGGGAAACAGATGTACTTGGGTGGGATATTTGAAATAACTTCTCATATCTCATAGCCTGAGTTTTAAAATCTTTCTCTTACTTGAACATTTAATGTGATTACTCCTTACAGCAGAGCTATCATTAGTGATGCACAGACAATCAACCCCAGGGAGATGCACTTTACACTCCTGCTTGTAACTGACGTTAAAAAAAGGTTGTATACCTGAATGTGTAAGTGTATGAACTTAAATACACTGTGTTGAATTCCTTATTCAAGAATAGTGTTGAGCTCTTACACCATGTTTTCTCTTGTTGCTGGATCTTCACAAAATGAGGTATCTTACTGTTTTGTCCTTTCTTCAATGGCATAGCAAGAAAGATGCTGATGTAGTTTGCCACAAGTTACCTGCCATAAGATGACAGGTTTGGGAACTGAACCCAGGCATCCTGTCACCCACCTCAGCACCTCTGAGCAGCATCTCCTGCAGGTCACATTGCCTGTTACGCTGCGGGGTGTTTGTGGTGGGTACATCATGCCTGGCTCTGACCCGTGTAATGTAACTACCACATGCAGTGTTCCTGTTTTCTCCTGTCTCCTTCTTTAGCGATACTATACAAATCAGAAATGTCACTGGCCATGTAATACGTATGAATATAATGTCACTATAAGCAATAACCGCAGCTTAACTAAATGGCCGAGGATACAACTGTGGTCCTTCCTTCCCTGATTTCTCTGCAGATCAGTTGTCAGTGAAGGAGAGGAGTGAGTGTGGCACTTTGGTGTACAGGGAGCTTTTAACAGCAGAGCAGAATGTTTGGCATCTGAGGTTATCAGCTGCTATATGTCTTTCTGGGATTGCCCAGGTATGAAAAACTATATTTAAACATGCCTTTAAACGTCCGCACCCACCGCCCCTTGCTTCCTATCTCAGAAATCCTTCAGGCTGCAATAAAGTTAAACCCAGGGTTAACTGTGATTACTGAAATTAATTATGAGGTTAGCAAAAGCAAGGCCTAAGGTGTAGCAGTTTTGTGTTACCAGGAGTCAGCAGGCAGCTAACACAACAGCCCGTGGGGGAATGGCAGATCAGGACA
>NW_010270082.1:39708-106913 GCF_000690775.1 Eurypyga helias | reverse complement strand
CAGCAGGAGCAGCTCGGAAACAGCCAGCGGGCTGTATGCTGGCACCTAAATTTCACACTGTCTCACTTACTCCTGCAAAGTGAGGAAATACTGTTTCCAGAGTCCCTCTTCCCAGTAGCCCCATTTTCCTGCAGCAGCCATCTGGGCTGGGGCGCATCTGTTGCTGCTGAATCCCCTGCAGAGAGAAGCAAGGGAGCCCTTTTTGACTCAATTGCACCTTTTTTCCAGGAAGCCTGGGAAGATAGTGGGGAGCTTTCAAGGAGAAGCGGATATCATGGCAAATCTGTGGTGATGTGCTCTCCTGGCCAGTGACACTACAAGGACATCAGGACACCTAGGTCTATCCCTGGTGCTGCCACTGAGCACATGAAAACAGCATTTCACTTTCCCTCCTTGCTGCCCTTTTCCACCTGCTGTAGCTACCCCATCTAAATGGTGTGTTTTTCTGGGTGGGTGCTGCCCTTCCCAGAGTCTTAGCACTCTGCAACAGTAGCCCCTGGTCTTTGCCGCCTGGTACTGCTGCGATATGGATGCTCCATTGAATCCTCAGGATTTTTATTCCCTCTCTGGGCACAAGTGCTGCATTCACACTTGAAAAATACAATTTAAAAAAATATTGCAAATATTTAAATCTGGCTTTGTAATCTTTCTGCCAATTTCTTACAGTAGAAGGAATAAATAATAGAAATGCTGAAATATGAAAAAAGGAAGGTTGTGATATTTTTATCTGCTACTGGGTGTTAAGAATTGTGGAAAGAGAACCTGCATCAGTTAATATTCATCAAGAAAAGGCAGAGCTAACCATAATGAAATCCAGCTGGAAAAATACAGTTAAGGTAAAGGATCATGAAGAGCTCTATTCCTTGTAGGATCAGGTGCTGCAGTGGAGCAGGCAATGGATGGAAGGTCAGTACCCCCTTGGCTGGCAGTATTTGAGAGCAGACTCACCCATGGGTCTGGGCACGCTGAAGCGAACCTGGTCCTTGTATGGTGGGGTGAGAGGGTGAGTCTAAAGTATTAGTGGCATCAGAGGAATCATTACACAAGCTTCAGATGGAAAAATTGAGTTCAGGTGTCATTGTGAAGGGATATCTGTCCCCTCCTCCATGTTTTTAGGTTTTTTTTGAATAAAACTTCAGCACAATGGAAAAAGGTTTGTGGGAGGGCTATAACCATGGGTCCCAACCCTGGTCTGCCCTTCCATGTGCCTAGCACACAGGTACTAATGGCTTAAACACACGTGGCCAACTCACTAAGCTAAATCTCTGATTCCAGCTAAGAAAAACTTTTGCTGGATCTGGGTAATAGAAAAAGACACAGGGACAGGAAATAATGCTGCTTGTTTCTGCTTTGTAAGGGAGACCTGATGGGTCAGTACGAGAGACAAAGCACTCTGCATTGCACTGGTCTTCCCACCTGCAGCTTTAATGCTCACTAAGGCAGGGAACATTAAAGGACCTGGAGTGGCATCATCAGAGCAGCTCAACTTGAGGCATCACCAGAGGCCTGCAGCAGCTCTGCTGCAGAACAAGCCCCCATGTGCTTTCTGTTCCCAGGACCATGGATCAGTGTGAATTAACACGATCCTCAGCAAGGAGAACAAGGATTTCCCAAACATACATTTGTCTACGTGTTTGCTTGTGCAACCATCTTTATCAGACTCCTTCCTTAGCAATCGGCTTCTGAAGTTTCAAGAGACACTTTATCTTTGCTTTTCTCTGCAACTGTGACCTATGAACACAATAAAGTGATGACATAACATGTAGAGCTAGGTCTTATGGAAAAAGAGTGGTTTTCCTCAGATTTATAATAGTACTGTAAGCGATAGTCAAAATGCCTGGTCCTGCCTGATATGAGCTACCACAGCTTGAGAGCATCACCTCGAGCGGTCTCTGTTCTCACTGGGCACCTGCATTTCATGGGGTGCTGCTGCTTACACCCCACAACACTGGAACACACAGATGTTCTCACATCTGAAGCAACGAGGTATAAAAGTACCTAGAAAAGTACCTGAGGAAGCTGGCCAAGAGCTGTGAGGAAGAGAGGGCTTTGAACGGTGCTGCAACTGAAGCAAGGCCTCCGTCTTCTTTAAGGAAACGGGTCTCGGAGCTGCCAGAGGGAGGGGGCAGGCAGGCAGTGGTACACAGCAGCACTCAGAAAGCCACCCTGCCCAGTTCCTCACACCCTGGCGATCATGAAGCCAGAGAGCCGTTGCCAGAGCTGCCTCATTATCTCATTTCAAGAGTAAAATCTGATTAGATTTAAAACCCAATCAGTGAAATTGAAAACACTCAGATTTTCCACGTGCCTGTGAGCAAACCCGTGAGTTCAAGTGTTATTATGTGGAGAACAAAACTGCAGACAGCTGGGTTTTGCCCGGTTGCACGTTCTCCTGCCTAACAGCATGGGAACAGGCTGTGGAACTTTCCCAGAGAATGCCTGGGCACTACTGGAGCAAGCCTGGATATATGGACATGTTTTGTCCACAGTGACCATGAGGTTGCCATGGCCCATCGCAACTAGTCCCCTGAAGGCTTTTGGCCATGCTCTAGTCCTACTGAAGTCAGCAAGAAGATTCCCACCAGTTCAAGTGGGACCAGGATCTGGCCTGGTGGAAGCAAACGGAAAGGCTGAGACAACAAGCTCTCTCAGTTACTCAGAATAATCTCCCAGCTGATGGGCATTTTACAAAAAAAGCCCAGCTAATTTTACATATCTCTCCTGTGAGGCAGCCCTTGTTTCGCTGCTTGTCTTATAAATCAGAGAAGCCAGCGTTCGTGGCACTGCTAATATCTAATAAATCAACAGATTGAAGGCATCTTTCCAAAGAGACAACTGTGTTTATTAGTACAAGATACTAGTAAAAGCACTCTGTAATGAAGATTTCCTCATTTCTTTGTTTTATGTTTATTATAGCCTCTCCTCTGTGCAACAAATAAAACTGACGTGACGATTATTAGAGTCATAGCAGACTTGGATTATGTTTTTGTAATATGCCTGGGGTAACTAACAAAACACAGCAATGTAGCAGGAACTGCAAAGGGAGTAGATGTTTCATGTTACAAGGCAGTCCGACACACATTTATGTGGGTAGTTTCCTGAGAACTGATCCAAGGAGGACCTCAGGTGTCACCATCCCCAGCACCGCAATGCTGAAGTTTCACTGTCTATTCCCAGGGCTTAATCTCCAGCCCCAAATTAGGCACTTAGAATGGGCAGAAACAGGATGCAAAATGGGATGCCACAACTCAGTATTGAGCACTGCAAATGACCAGTTTCCATGCAAATGAGACTCTAAAGTCTCCCTTTAGGCACCAAAAATGGAGACGACAGCATTAGTGAACAATTTAGATACATATGAATAAATGTTTAAAAATTGTTTCCTTATCAAGAGAAGCTGATCAATCTTGTACTTCTGGAAAAGTGATCGGGGGAATATGAGAAATATATTATGTGCAACTTTTTGACATCATTAAAGGTCTAAAGTATATAAGCCTTTCAGCTCAGGTTACCAGCCTGAAGCAAAATAACTCATCTGGTGGTTATTGTATGGGAAATACCCTGGGGCAGCATGTATTAGTTTGTTAATAAGCAGTAGAAATGCAGAATCAGAGGCAGAGTTTAAAAATTATCCTTTCTGGTTAATCAGGACATTCTGATAATGACATGTTATGCAAAAATACGAGCTTGGATAGAGTGAAAATAGGGACCTCCACAATACGTATTTATCCTCTACAAGAAACAAAGTATGAAGAACTGCCAACACTGAATCTCAGCCGTGTTTGCATACTGCAGTGCTGCCAAAGGCAACAGTGTGAAGATCTGGAAGACCTACATTCATCCCCGGTGTTATTCAGCTCACTCTGGTGGAGATGCAGCCGGGGTAAATTTGTCTCGATAGAGGCAAACAAACCAGGGCATTAGACAGAGTTGCCTGCCAAGAGCAGAGATCAGCGAGCTGCTGCTGGGAGAGGTGAGTGATACCACTACCAGTGGTGGGTTTTGCCCAGCCCACAGCGCAGGAGTTAGTAATGCTCTTGGTTTCTCCCGTGTGAAAGCGTAAGCTGTTCCCTGAAGCTGGCCAACCAAATCCAGCTGTGGAGCAGGTTCCAGCCTTAGCACTAGCTGGCTGCATTTCGACAGCTGCAAAACAAAAATAAGGACTTATGTGACCAACCAGGAGCCCAAAAAGAGTATGAGAACAGGGCAAATGTGTGATACTTCCCCTGAATACACTCTCCCCTTCCCCCTGTGCCTCTGTGCCTCTGTGGTTTGGTTTCCCCAGATAAGATGTGTCTTTTCATCTAATAATCCTCAGTGTGTTCTTAAAGAAAAGAAAGTTTTTCATGAAAGCACATCACTTCCAATGCCTTCTTGCACGGACTGTTACGGTTTCTGCCTGATGGTCCCAGGTCCCTAGCAACAGATACAAGATGCCAATTTTATCCCTTCTCCCAGTTTCATGGAGACTGAAGCCCTTGATCCTTCATATATGCTTGCATTTGACTGCCAGATCTTTCTGCTTTGTCCTAGCAACCCTTGCCTGTTCCCTTCATGGGAAGGATGATGAACCACCTGGGACAAAGCCTCAGAGCTGCACTGAATCAATACATCTTCACCGTTTCTTCAGTGTTTGGCTACTTTAGCCAGAGAGCCAGTGAACAGCTCAGTGGGTTTATGCTGTGGAGACCTATGCTGGCAAATGCTTCCATCCTTGAAGATTCCTACCATAGCACAGATAAAATGGTCTATGCATTTCTAATGTCCCTGTCAGGCAGCGTGGAGATACCATGACATTTGTGTCAGCGGAAGACATCAAGCCTTTCCAAAGCGTCTCTGCTGCATTAGGATGAGCTAGCAAATGTCAGATCTAGGACCAGGGCTGTTGAGGAGTTGCAAACACGTATTCCTTGTAGTACTGCATTTTTCAGGGTACCCAGATAGTTAATTCGATCTGCTGCCATAGGAGTCCCTAGCAGAGAGGCAGCAGGAGCAGGAAAGCTTATCTGAAGGGAAGCCAGATCTTACACAGCCCAATAGGCTGATATTAATTGTGATGGTCTTCATCAGAGTTTCTCAGAAACATTAACATACACGTGTGGCTGTTTATCTGACTGCTATCTTGTTGTTTAAAAAGAGGAGAGAGCAAGCAACAAAGAAGTGTGTGGGAAAGAAAACAGAGTTGATTTCAGACATTTGGTATGAGAGCCAGCTCTGTACTTCATCTGTGTGCTGCTGGGAGTTTGGATAAAGCTGACAAGGATTTGAATGAAGAAATTTAGACAAGAGGATGAAATGAAGTGCAAAAGAAATACAGGCTGAATTTCAGGATCTAATGTTTAAGTGTGATGGAATTTTTTAAACTAAAGAAGTCAAAAAGAACTAAAAGTCCTCTTATTTCCAGCCTCTGCATGCAGAATAAGAAAATCTGCTGGGGAAGGTGCTTCTCCTCCCTGCCCTGTTCATGTCCCTAAGCAACCCAGAGTCAAATCTCATGGAGCAGCGAGTCAGCACGCATGCGCACTCCGGATGCATATGGTCACTCCACACGGACAGAGACAGATGGATGAGAAGGCTCACGCTTCTCTGGGAGAAGGCCAACTCACATAGAAGTGAACAGATCCACATTGCCTTGCATCGGGGCACAACCTCTGTGATGGGTGCTTGCAGTGTAAAAGGGACCCAGTCCAAAGAATTTAGGCCACTGTCACCTAGAACAAGATGCTGCCTGAAGAGCACATCCTCCTCCTCCATCAGGAGCTCCTCTTCTGCAAGCGGCATTGGGTCTGAAATCAAAGGTGGATCATAACGCAAGGAGGCAGGTGCCAGCTCTAGATGTCTGTGCCACTCAGGCAATTAACTGACAAATATAAACCAGATCTCCACATTTCAAAGCTCATTTGCATTGCTCCCGAGACAGTCTGTCGGAAAAGGATGCAATTAGGTTGAAGTTGACAAGATTTATGCACGGTGGGGGCGGAAAAAGAAAGAACAAAAAGCAAATCCATTGAACACCTAGGCAAGTGGCAGCTCTGGCACGAGCATCCTTTGGAGGACAGCAGTCAGCGGGCCTTCAGCAGCTGTGAGGGAAGCACAGAGCTGCTCTTGGCCCCTGCCGCCAAAGTCAGCGGAGAGGGGATGCTCTGGAGCACTGGAGTGCTGCTGGCAGCCTCGGTGGGAGGCTGCTGCTAGCAGTTGAGCTGCTACGTCGCCAGTCCAAGCTACCATCCGCCCTTGGCAGCACAAGCTGGGCTGTGTGTGCAGCTCAGCTGATCCTCTGCTGCTTGCAGAGTTCAGCTTCTGCTCTTTGTGGACAACACAGGTGGGCATGAACGTCCAGAAGACACTCCATTCACCAGATATGTTCCTGCTTTAAATGGGAAGGTTGTCATTCCAGGACCATGTGCAAGCTCAGCAGTCACCACAATAAACGGACATGCAGATCAGGCAGTGGGGATGTACTGCTCACTTTTGCTTAATTGGGTTAGGCGGGCAAGGTGCCAAAATCTCTACGACTGTCTTCCCTCAAAAGGAGGAGAACTAGATTAGAGTCCACACAAAGGGGATGGCATACCTGTTACTGAGGAGTAAAATTACTACAGTAAAATCACCTGTTCAGCATTCAACACTAAGAAGTCTTGGAGTTATTTTCCACTTGTAAAATTCAAACTTGTGAAGAGAAAAAAAATAAGTTTTGCCTGGCAAACCATACTTAATTCTGTTCTGTGGTAAAAAGATTGCAATAATTAAATGATTAAAGCATTTTAATGGGTGTTGGAGATTGTCCAATTGGCATGGAAAAACACATTCCCTCCTCTTATTTTTTTCTTTTGGCACCACTATGACAGGAGCTAATAGTGTCTCAGCAACTCACTTGCGTGTCTGGTCCTTTATTTGCCACCGGGCAGTCATTTCAGCAGGCTGTTAATAAAAAGCACTCCTCTTTCCATTCTCCAAGCAGGATGGAGCTGGGGCAGCCCTGCAAGCTCTACCCTGCTGCCACAGGCAAGCCCAAAGCTAGACCCTACAGCTGTATTTTAACCCAGATGGGTAAACCTGTCAGAGTCCCCTTGAACAACTGACTCTGACAGCCAATATATTTGCATGTGAGCTAGCAGCAGACAAAAAGAAGTGATCAGCTATGTTGCTTTTGTCTCGCTGGCTCCACTCAACAGCGGTTGCATGGCGTAGGACTTGGAACAGGAGGAAGAGTGAGCTGATGATTCCTAGCCATCTCTCCTGTGACACTCACAGCTTCCTAAATCTCTCTTATATCGACTTAAATGCTACCTTTTGGATGCTTAATAGTCCTAACCAACTCAGTCATTCTTTGTATGAATACCTCTGGCTGTGCTTGTTACAGTCCTCCGAAGCTGTTAGCAGAGAGGGGACCAGAGCTGCACAAGGGTGACCTGGGACCCCTGCCGTGTAAGCAGCACTGGGGTTCCCATTTCATGGCCTCTGCCTTTCCCAATAAGTCTTTTATTTAATTGGCTTTTGATTGTTGTTGTGGATGGAGCTATCATTTTCATGGACCCGTCTGCTCAGAGCCGGTCACCATACACACAGAATGGGTGGTTTCCTCCCCCACAGCATACACAGCACTTCACACAGTGATGAAAACAGTTCGGTTCACAATTGTTGTGGTTTAACCCCAGCAGGCAACTAAGCACCACGCACCCTCTCGCTCACTCTCCCCAGGTGGGATGGGGGAGAGACTCAGAAGGGTAAAAGTGAGAAAACTTGTGGGTTGAGTTTCTTAGGGAAAGCAAAAGCCATGCAAGCAAAGCAAAAAAAGGAATTAAATCACCACTTCCCATCGGCAGGCAGGTGTTCAGCCACCTCCAGGAAGGCAGGGCTCCATCACACATAACCGTTATGTGGGGAGACAAATGCCATCACTTCAATTGTCCTCTGCTTCATTCTTCTTCCCCCAGCTTTATATGCTATGACACCATATGGTATAGACTATTCCTTTGGTCAGTTGGGGTTAGCTGTCCTGGCTGTGTCCCCTCCCAACTCCTTGTGCACGTGCAGCTCCCTCGCTGCTGCGGTGGGATGAGAGGCAGAAAAGGCCTTGACTCTGTGTACTCACTGCTCAGCAGTAATGAAAACAGCCCTGTGTTATCAACACTGTTTTCAGCACAAATCCAAAACACAGCCCCATACCAGCTACTATGAAGAAAATTAACTCTATTCCAGCCAAAACCAGCACAACAATATAGATAATTTTTCTACGAGAATTTGAGTTGCTTTTTATTCCCAGTCAGTCTGATTACGTCCTTTTGCAATTGCTAACAGTCTGCCTTCATTTCAATAGTTTGAATAAATGTATCACCAACAAATATTAACTCATGGCTCCCTTCCCTCTCCAGATCATTTATGAACATGTTGAACAACCCAGACCTAGCACAGATTACTAGTACAGACTAGAGGCCCTTGACAACTTTCCTCCACTGCAGAAAATGACCATTTAGTTCCTGGAGCTTTCTGTCATGTAGCCAATTAGTTGTGTGGATTAGGACCTTGCCTCTTGTCCCCTGGTTTCCATAAAAACCTTTATGACAAGATTGCTGGAAAACCAAGGAGACAATGTCACCAGCATCACACATTAGCTGACCTCACCAAAATGCCCCCAAAGGTTTATTAGGTGGAACTTCCCTCTCAGAAGCCAGAGAGGGAACCCCCCATCCTGTGTGTATGTTGACTCTTCATCACTTGCCTGGTTTTGTCCAGATGTCCACTAACTCTACCCTGTATCACAGTCTGAACTAATTTGCCTGGCACAGATGTCAGACATGTCATTTCCTAGATTCCTCCCCAGTCCTCATTCCTTTTACATGTGATTACAGTCACATTTGCCTCCCTCCAGTCTTCAAATGCCAGTCAATGAGTGTTAATTACTAGCTACTTCTTGACTACATCTTTTATGCTAGATTTCATTTTATATTTAACTACACAGAATTTCAGATGTCTGAATTCTTGTACTGTTTTAATATTTTTCAGGACAAAGAGGAGACTTATACAGGTGCTGGATCTCATGAAGGACCCATTTTTACTCAAGAGCATTTAATTAATTACAAATTCACAAGGTAAGCATACATATGGCTTATTTGCCTAGCCACACAAGTTGTTAGGCATCCAATTTACATACAGCAGGACTTTGCTTGCACAGATGCTGCAGCACATGAGCTAATGCATTCATTTGCTGAAAACTCCATCCTGCTATATTTCTTTGTTAAGTACATAGTGTTTAGTTTATTTTGTACTTTCTTTTTATTTATATCTCTTAGCCCCACTACTCTTTTCTTAAAAAAAAAAAAAAAAAAATCTGTGTTTGGAACCGTTATGTCGATGATATGTTGAAGTCTTGAAAGTAAAATTGACACATCCCTGCTGAGATCAGTGGAATATTTGCCAGAGATTTCAACATGGTGCCAGTACTTTATCCAGATCTGTTTATTCCTCCTGCTCGTAGTAAGACTACCGAAATGCCTTCCCTTGCAACTATGCTCCATGGGTGAGTCCTGCCAGTCCTGAAGAGCTTACTGGGGATCAGTGAGGGAGCCCCGAGCTAGGATGCTGAAAGCAGTGGCAAGAACTTGTACAGGTGACAGAACTGGTGTACAAAACCCAGAGACAAAAGAAAGAAGCTCTAGAATGGTATGAGGCCTTTGGGCAAAACTCTGTCAAACCAGAAGGTAACCCATGGGTGGTGCTGAACTCAACAGACTGACTAGCAAGCCTAAATCAGCGCTACTGAAATATTAACTTGTACAGATTGGATCTTGACGTACCTGTAGGGGAAGATCTGGTTCTGACAATGTTATGATGTTATAGAAGTAGACAGGTGCCAGATCTGTGTTCTCAGCAGTGCCTGTGCGGAAAGGCTCTCCAGACATAAGATCCCAAGAAGTACTACAAAATATCTGAGCAACCTGTAAAACACTGTTAGTAGTATTGCAGAGTAGGTACCAAAAACCTAATTGTTATCCTCTGTCCTTGTGCACCTTCCACCCACTATTTCAGCCAATAATTTTGGTTTTTTTGCATGACCAGTACAGAAAGCCTTTGCTGGATAATTCTTACTGCAAATCAGCCAGGATGTGCTCATGATTTCCAAAGATCTCTAACAACCTAAACAGCCATACACTCAGACGTACACAACAGTGAAGAGCTGTTGAAGAAATCCAGCCCTGATGATATTCTTTGCCCCATCCTTTAAGATAGAGACAAAAAATTTTTTAAACCATGGGAAATGTACTTCTTCCACTTCAGTTTAGATGCTTAGCCACTTATGATCACCTTGAGATCGAACTGACTTTTATGCTAAGCTTGCCTAGGAAAAGTAAGCATTTGAGAGGAGGAAGAAGAAAGAAAAGACCCCATAACTCTGCCACTCCTGTAAGCTGAAGTACAGATCAGTTACTAAAAATGAACTTGAAGGAAACAGAGCTAAATGCCCAGGTGCCAGCAAATTTTGGGAGGAATTGTATGTCTACTTAAGTTCCCCCATTAAAAACAAAGACCCAGGCTTCCTGAAACAGAAGATTTCCACGTCTGCTTTATGTGTGTCCCAGACAAGCAAAGGAAGGGCAGTATGTGGGATATTGTGAAATAACTCTGGAATTCTGCATGCAAGTGAGTTTATTTTTATTAGCCGCTCTCCATGTAAGCTGTTTGCTTCTCAGGCACCTCACCTCAGACGTTCCTGGCATGCATGGCTCACAGTGCTCGCCTCCATTTTAGTAATGAAATCCATTTCAGGATAGCTGAAATACATTCCCTGGGGGATTGTCACACTTCTGGAGGCTGGGAGAGAGGGCTCTGAAATGTCACCTGAGGCAACCTGTCACTGCCCAGCAGCGGGCTGCAGTCTGGTCACGTCGTCCAAAGAGGAATTGCATGCCCATTGTAACACCCACAGGCAATTTATCCTGGATGTAACTCCAAAGCTACCAATCAAGTTGATCTAAGGCAGGGTCTGGCCTCCTATTTCCATAAATGTGGCCAGTTAACATTCATTTCTCACAGTTTGATTAATTCTAAACTTTCCTTCCATGTGAGTTCACAGTTAATTAAGTGGTGACAGGTCCTGCTGTGGCGTCCCTTGGTAAGAGCTGGGTTCTGTGGGCCAATGGAGAAGAGGCAGCTGTGATGCTAAAAACCTACCTTGTACATAGACAGTGTGAAAGCACACCCAGGACACTTAACATCCTCTAAAATTTGACTAGATTCACTCAGGAAAAAGGGGAGCATTTCTGTGAGATGCAGTCACTTTTTTGGGCCGTATTTGACCCAAACGGACAGCTGAAGGAAGGATATGACCACGAGCAGGGGGAACGCATTTGCTGACGGTGTCTTGTGCAAATGTCTCTGTCTCCCGTAAGAGCTCGTTTAGCTGCCATAGGCTAACCGTTTCTAATCAAATGCTTCCACACGCAGACACTTAATTAGTTTAATTGCAGAAAGATGTTGGAATTTAAGAAGGTTCACGGTCCATTTACTTTCTTCCCCTTTACATTTCACTTGCACATGTCCATCCTCCAAAGCTCTGGCCAGGATCTCGAGCGGAGCGCCAGGCCAGCGTGTGTGTGCACTCGCAGAAGAGATCGCACTCAGAGACTTTTGATTAGCTAGGCAGCGATTTCATTTACAGACAGCGGTTGAGCATCATCCAGGAAAATGAGTTAACTGAAACACAATTAACTACATGTCAGCAGAGCAAGTTGAATTAGTCTGCTGAGGAAATTAACAGGCACACAGGTACAACAGGGCTTCCAAGGAGCCTATAGAAACAGAATAAAGGGACGAAACGACCGTCTCATGTTTCTAATTAGAGAAGAAAGTATGAATGAAATACAATTTTCCCCCACACCTTGCTCACCTTTCACATGTCCTTTCACAGAGGGATTTCTACATGCGGGAACATTTCAGGCACATCTAGAACTTGTTTAATCCAAAAGTTAAACCATGCTGGCAAGTTAGCTCAAGTCACTTTGGGCAGAGGGAAGCCAGTTTCGGAGGCAGTCAGTCATGCACTGAAGTAATGCCGTGTGAGTTAGGAGATCAGCCATGCAGAAAAGCCAGCGAGGTCTGCTCAGCAGCTCATCAAAGGGTATTCACTGGGAACACTCAGCAGTCAATCCTGATGCTGAAATGCAGGCTCAAGTTTCAGTTTCAAGTAAACTCAAAGTTCACAAGTGAGGACATTTTCTCACAGGTAGCAGTAAGCCTCTTTATTCTGCTTTCATGCTCCCAGGTCAATTCTTCGCCTCAGATAATTAAACCCAGTGTGGTGCTGAGGGGCTGTACAATAGGGCACACTCTGGACAACACCCCAGGACCTCGGTATGGCTGCGGGAACCCCTCTCTTCCCCCAGCCTCCCACCTGCATCCAATACAAAGCCTCAGAGTTGCAACCCTATTTTGAGCATTTCTGTAGCCTAGGCATTACTGACCCAACACCTCTTTGCCTCCAGCCCTCCTTCAGCAGGGAGGGGACAGAGGGGAGCCCTAAACCTACAGCCATCTCACACACGCACTCTGTGTTTTCCCAGGGACTAATTCCTTTTCCATCTTCAAAGGTAAACACAGAATACCCTTTCCACCAGCTCCAGTGGATGCTGGAGTTGTCTTAAGGGCCAGACTCTTTCCACAGACAAAAGTGCATCATTCCCAGTATCTTCCAAGTGCTTCAAGCACCAGCACTTGGCTCTCTGAATATCCCTGCCCTCATTTTCCTACAGCTTCTTTCATACAAATACAAGCAAAGACCCAGAACTTATCAGCTGCTCATCCAGAGGCATCCCTGGCTGTAAAATTTTGGCTTCCCAGCAATGTGCAAATGGGCGGGGGAATATAAGTTCCCCTCCTCACTTTTATTCATAAAATTATGTTTGCTGTTACTCCTGATAAGAGAAAGAAGCCAAAACCAAACAGCTTTCCAAGCAGAAATGGAAAGCAGCGCTCTTTCTGACACTTTTTGCCACAGTCTCAGGTTTAAACCAGGCCCAAATGGCCATGCTTATTATTCTCCTGTGGGCAATGAGGAAGCAGTTTCTCAAGTTAGAGATGTAAACTGGAGTGTCTCATTGTGCTTTACGTACCTCGTGCGTTTTTCCTAGCCAGTTTAGGGAAATACGGTATTGGAAATCAGGTTCTGTATGAACAATTGCTAACAATTACTGCAGAGAGTCCCATCACTTTTTGCTTCATTTAATATTCTCTGTAATCATGCTAGTCATAAAGTCATTTGGTATTAATGTGGATGTCACATGCCCTTCCATGGAAACCTCAGCAATAATTAATGCTCCATTAACACCTTAAGTGTCTTGTTATTTATTCATATAGCATTAAAATTGATAAGCTGTTTTAAAGAGGAAAGTTAAAATATATTGTACAATTTTTTTTCTTTTTTTTTTTTTTTGCGCTATGGCCACACTGTCCCTGCAAGAGCCACGGGACATCGTTTTAGTGACGAATGCCAGTGAATCTGTAGCCTTAGCTCTATTCTCCTCACTGCCTGCTGCTGTGCTATAAATAGCTCTAGCTCAAACAGGGAGATACGCAAGACACTTCAAGAGAACACCAGAGGAAAATCAGGAGATGATGTCTGGCAAGCCTTTTGGCACAGAGACCCAAGACCCAGGAAAATTTCATTCTGTTACCATCTCTATCATATTTCCAGATGTCTGTGGACAAGCTACGGGGAGTAAGTCCTCACCCTCTCAGAAGGCCGGGCTCCCGGCTCAAAAACAGGGCATGGAGTAGCTTTTGTTTTCTTGTTGCTGTAGTACAATTTTTTTTCTTTGGTTTTGTTTTTTTTTTGTTTTTTTTTTTTATTTATTTTATGGCCAGAGACCCAACACAAAATATTTTATTCAAGCAAAATAGAATTTTTTTTCATTTTTTTTGCTCCACCAAGAAAAAAAAAATTCTAGGATCTGTAGGACCTCTGTGTTTTGATTTTTATTTTGGCTGCTGAAAAAAGTCAAGCATTTTCTGGGCCCAGACTTCAGTACTGCCTTTTAATTAAGCATTTCAGGGTATCCTCCAGACCCCAATGAAAAATACCCTTGCCAGGTGGGCAGGTGTGATCTGCACTGGGTTGTAGAAAAGGAAATCTGTGGCTGCTGGCAGACACGCTCCCATTGGGAAATTGTGATGCAGCTGGGATGAGGACTCAGGTCACCCACATCCCACCCTTGCTTTTCACCAGTGGACTCATCCTTCCTGCCCTGCTGTCTTCAACCCAAGGGCTGCTTTTGGCATTGCATTCAGAGCACTTTCTCTGTGTTTCCCTACTGCTATATTGGCGGTAATTGATTTTCCAGCTATTACCGTCATCAACAACCCTACTAACAGGAGACATCAAGGCAAACAGCCATCCCCCCTATGGCTGAGTTTAATAAGGGCTGGAGTTCCCCAGTCAGGTCTGGACTGAACGTAGACTTTGCACACCACAACTTGGAAGTGCTTTTTCTTTCTTCCAAAACCAACAGGGAGCTCTTGCCGCACGACCCCCAGTCCTCAATTAAGCTATCCCACAGCTGTTACCGACTTCTAAAACTGGATCAGCCAGAAGTGTGGCCTTTGTCTTGAGATTTACCACCAAAGAACAGAAAAGAAAACCTGCCAGTGGCTGAGGAGACAGTTAGACTTTTGTTTCAGGCTCTCTCCCATCCCACACACATATATATGTACATACACACAAGGTACCTTGATAATAATGCAATTATTACTCATCTCAAAGCCTCAGCTATATTAGGCAGAGCCATATGTTTTTTGCGCACGCTGAAATGTCATATATTTACACTGCTTTTACAGTTTGACTTCCTTGCAGGAAAGCATCATGTGGAACAGGATACACTGCCTCCTTTTTTCCCTATATTTTGTTTTCCTACCCCTCCGTGCCATCTGCTGCAGCTTCTCCAAGAAAAGCAGTTCAAATAAAAGAGGTGTTCCTCGCACTACCACTGAGATAAGCTTCTTGGCTTTTGGCTGCAAGGGCGCTTCTAAAAGGGACTGAGGGCTCACCTCACGCAGCACTCCGTCAAAAGTGGCCATTACTAACACTCATCCTGTGTCCCAGCTACCTGGCCATGGCACACGACTTCTGCCGCTTAACAGGGAGTAGCTTGGCAGATAGGCCAGGCAGTTCCTCATTTCCCACGACGGGGACCCTCTCTTTACATGCTGCTTTTCCTCCCACCCTAGATATTGCAGTGAGATTGCCACTATATAGAAAAAAAACCCAACCAAGTGTAGCAAGGTGCATACAAATTGCAAATAAAAAGTTAATGGTTGCATCTTCCCGTGCTCCATGGAGAGCAAAGAGCCATTAGCTTCACTAAAGCAAGGAAAAGCATTCTTTTGTGCTCCCATTTTCCCCTTTACTGCAGTGAGTCTTTATGAGCACAAACACAGACCTGTGCCTTGGAAACCTTGCTTTGAATGATAGCTTCTCATTACAAGGAAGAGGCTTCAGTTCCAGCTTTCCTTGCAAAGCACTTTGCTGCTTTTCCTCCACAAAAGCCCCCTTGCTAATTCATCCTGAAGTGAATTAGCCTCATAAAACCAGAGGTGACAGTCCAAGGAACCGGGGTCCGAATTCCTCACCTCTGCGTCTGACCCCCCCGGTCACTCGCCAGGGTCGCAAAGACCCCTATAATTCCCTACTCACAGTCAGTAGCTCCTTCACCCTCATTTCCACTCGTGGACTGTACCAGACCACAGCACAGTAAGCCCACTGGTTTTGGCTTCCCTATCTATGCATGGATTTCTGTGGCTCCTTTCTTTCCTCGCAGGCCCTCGTCCCATCTTTACCTCTAAAGGTGGAGGGAGGTGGTAGCCCAGGCATGGGGAGATTAACCTGGAGAAGATCATGTTTTCAGGTATCACTAAAAGACGCCAAAATAGTGGGCTCGACTTTCTCCTCAGTCATTTACTTGCAGTGAAATCAAAGATATTTCATCAAATTGCGTGGACCTGGTTTTCACTGACTCCATGGGCTGGTTCCCAATCTATGTCAGTGTAATAGAAATTAAAAGCAGGCTTGGATGGCCAGTGGCAGTTGACACTCATGCTCCTGCACTGGGTCATGGTAGGGTCAGGGCAGTCACTGTCTTTCTGCTTTGATGTCAAGCACTGAGGATACTCATGAGGTACTCCAGTGTGGGTCTGGATTGGGATCTGAATCTGAATTTTCTGATGGAAGGTCAGGATTCAGACCTAGGTGAGGTTCTACCATGACAGATCAGTTGCAAGGAGGAAACTGTGAAATGGGGAGGAACTGAGCACAAATCAAGTAGGAGGAGTGAAGGTGGCATTCAGCTGAAGCAATTTTGCACTTAAACACATGGGCTTTGTGATGATGAAAAATTGCTGAACACCCAGCTGGTGAGTATTTCATTGACTGAAAACTCATAATTGTTTAATTCCTACCAAATTTGTTTCATTTTTACAATGCAGCAGCAAATACAGATACTTGAGCAGTCTGCTCTCTTTGCTTATGAGCCTCATAATGGATTTTACCAACTGTCTACTCCATTTCTGATTCAGCAAGCATTTAAGCACATACTGAATTGAATTTTCTCAAGTGGAACCCAGCTTTGCTCACATCTTTCCCTTCTGCCCTCTATTAAAAAAAAAGACACTCTGAGAAATACCTGCTTGCAAGCCCAGAATAAATACTATAGCACCATTGATCTGATTTCCCCTATCCTCTTCCTGAGGAATCAGTTCATCTGCAAAAGTCAGTGGACAATGGCTATGCATTTCTCAGTGAAGCTTCCTACCTGTGAAAAACAGCTGCCAGCAGAGACAGCGTTTGACTGTCAGGAAGGCAGCACACAGATGCTTTGGGTAAGGAGTTACATGAAAATTGAAAGGATCACTGCTGAGGGCATCTGTTACCAATCTTGAAAAAAGGAAGAAGGAAACATTCCTGAACCATTTATACAGGAGTTCAGGATCGCTAGACATCTGCTGGGCATGATGTTTCTCAATCCTAAATTAAAATCGTTCTTTTATTCCAGATAGGACCACTTTATGACATGAAAAGGACAGATAATAGATCAAAAAAGTGAAATTATTCTAGATCAAATGATCCAGAGGTATGAAAGAACTGAAAGTTTGAAGAGAATAGAAGAGTTTGTAATATTGACCACAGCTTTCTTGAATTTGGCCTATCTAAATTAATAGATGGTTCTAGGAGGGCACAACCCCACAAAGGGGTTGGAGAGTGAAAGTACACATAGATGAGAGCTAACAGGCCAAGAAAGAAAATCACGTAATTCATTCTTCATGTTCATGCTTCATTCATCTTACGACATAAATTGCAATCTTTTAAAAATCAATTCATTACCTGAGACCACTTGCTAAATAATCTGAGCAACTAAAACGAACCAATATTCAAAAATAAGTCACTGAAATCAACTGATACGCAAAGCCCTGTCACCGGATACATAACTCAGATTGTGCGTTGCTGTTCCTTGATCCAGTGGATGTAATACCACAGAAGCAACATTTAACCCCATATTAGCAGATGTAACTTTTTTTCGTGAATATACTCCATAGGAATTGCTTAAAATGTGCTTTTTGGATTTTTTTTTTTGGTGCTATTAATTAGGTTTACTTTAGCATATTTACAGACGCGTGCCCCAAATGAGCTCTAAACTTAGATTGAACTCTAAATGTAGGCACAGCTTCAATGCCACATGGGAAAGGAGCAAGTTACGAGCTCTGTCTCGTACTCAGCACCTTCCTAGGGAATTACCAAGCGTGGTGTTGTCTGTGTCGATACAATAAGCAGGCAAGCTTGCTTAACTGCTTACTCAAACATGTGCCTTCTCTCAGCTCTGCTGCAGCACAAATAGCTGTAGTCAAATCCTGGGGGGTCCTCCATGAGGACTTTGGGCATGGAAGGCTAGATATTTTACTCAGGGAAAAGAGAGAGGTAAATCAACTAGAGGGTGAATCAGAGCAGAAGTCCAAATTAAGTTAAGAGGTACTGGCCTCAAACTGGGGTCTCAGGCAAAGGAACTGTGTACCACAATTGTTCAGAGGAGGAACTGAAGATATCGAGCACTTTGTAGAAGACAAAAGGATGGGGAGAGCAAAAAAATATATTGGAATGGGTTAAGAGAAATAAGAGCAGGCTTTACAGATACTGGGGGAACCAAAGTACTAGAAGAAACAAGTGAAGGAGAAAATTTTATGAGAATAAAACCTGACTGAAACAGTGAGCTGCTTCTTTAAAGGCTCAGGAAGTACAACCACAGAGACTTTTGTCAAGCCTGTGTCTGAGCAATCTCTCTCAAAGATGCCGAATCCCCTTTTGAACCCATCCCAAAGGTTATATGTGTTTTATTTGTACTTCTAGTCCATTAGACTCCTACCGTGAAACCTTCACTCTGTGGAGAGCTCGGCTAATACTTAACCTTACCGGGGCAAGCAGAGGCGAACAAGTCATGGATGGAGAATTAGGCATGTAACAATGCTTAACATCACTATAACGAGTATAACTCAATTATTTCTCTTAATTAGATCCCCTTTCCATGCATAATAAATCCTCATTTGCATGGAAAGGCGCTGAAGGCCACGAGCTGACAGACCTCATCAGGTGAGAGGGTCTGGTGAGCCACCCCTTAAGCCACAAGGCAAATCACTGGTGGAAATGTTACTGCACTTACACAGAAATGAAAGGCACAAACGCATCGCCGAGTGCTGAGCTTCAGGCGTACCTCATATACAGCCTCAGAGGAGTGTTCAAGGGGCTAGTAAAAGTCTGCTGCTTAACAAAATGTTCCTCTAACAAAACGGGGGCAGGCTGTATTAGCACCTCTGGGCATATCTGGTATAGCCTCCTCACAGAAGGACACTGCAATGGGTGGTCTCGGGCATAGTTTTCCCTGTGCCTGACTTGCACGAAGCTTTTATATTTATTTGTAATGTTCTTTACGTATTTATTCAAAAGTCTAATGACATTTAAATGAAAAATCTCATGCTGATTAAAAGCAGGTAGGGGAATAGCTGGGAAAATGAAATGCACCATACATAATCAGATCCAGATGACATGCAGCCCAGGGTTTTGAGGGAGTGAAGCTAATGAATATAGTGAACCTCTGGTAATTAGATTTGAACAGCCATGGCAAAGGGGGGGGAGGGGGGAGAGGAAGGGGGAGTGGGATGCAAACATGGTATAGATCTTAAAAGAGGGAATAAACAAGAGGAAAAAAAGAGTTATCCTAACAGGCTTATTAAAAGCCCACATCACTGACTGTAGCTCCCAGAGGGAAGGATTGCAGTGTTTCTCCAGCTTTCCCTTTCAAACTTCCCATCGTCCTTTCACTCCCTTCTTTCACAGTGGTGCTCTTTCTTTTTTTCTCTCCTCCCAATTTGCTGCATCCCACCCTCTGCTTTCGCCCACATCCCCCAGTTTACTCTCTTGGTGATCTCTAGGGTTTTCAGGATGAAGAGCCCTTCCCGGACCGCTCTTGTTTCTCTTCCAAGGTACCACTTTTCCATCCTGCCTATGCAGTTACCAAAGCAGTAGAGCCCCACATTGCCCCTTCCTTTTTACACAGCACTGGGCTAAACCTTTAATTCAGGCTAACTACTTAAAGATGTGCATTTCTTTAACATGTGAGCAGTGCCGCTAAAATCGGTGGAGTAACCGGGGTGTGAAGAACCACAGGTGTATGTGCCTGCCCAGAACAGAAGCTCAGACGTTAATTCCTTTTCATCCCCAAACTGACCGCTGCAGTTGGAGCCAGGACTTCCTTGCCTGTGCACAAGCCCAGGCTCCTCTCCTGTCCTAGCAGACACCCAGCTGCAGCCACTCCAACCTGCCACCTCCACGAGTCCCCGTGCCGGCCAGGAGAAGCCTGGTTCACCTTCATGCCCCTGTGCGTGCCCGGGATCTGCACATCCTGGGCTTGGCAGTGCTGGCCACACCGAGGGGGGTGGGCAGAGGGCATTTGTGGCTCTCAGCTGGTCTCCGTCCCAAGCTGACCGTGTAAGGGCTTTTGTGGAGCCCCCGTTGCCTCCCTGCGCTGACAATAGTTCCCTTCAAGGTACCATGCATCCCGAGGTTAGGAGCCACGACGGGGCTGCGTGACCAAGCGAACCCCGCTCCGCTGTGTCCCAGGCACCCACGCAAAGGGGGAGATGAGGGAACAAACAAGTTACAGTTTACTGAGGGATTTGGTGGGTTTGGGGTCTTGACAGGCTGCACAGGCCTCACTGAGTGGGTCTTTGGACAAATTCCTCACATTGCATTAGAATTAGAGCAGAAGCCCACCAAGGCAAAATCCTGCCCCTCGCTACAGTTCTGCAACGCCCTGGACATTGCAGCATCCTGGATGTGAAGGAACTGAAGGAAGTGGATCGCATTTTTCTTTTTTTCTTTTTTTTCTTTTTTTTTTGTTGTTGTGGATAATTAATTCTTTTCAATTGATCCAAGAATCAGCATCACTATTTGAACTGTACATTTTTACGTTGAGTAGAAATTCTTTAATGTCTTTCCAATGGAGAGTTATATAGAGTGTTAACAGAGCTGTCTGTTAGGCAACAATTCCACTGGAGAAGCAAAAAGTGAGTTTAGATGGTGATAAAATGCAGTACTTGTTTTTTCTCTTGATGTCTTCACTACGGAGTGGAAGCTTCTCTTGGGATCTATTACTTGGATTATAATCTGAACTACTTTCTGTCAGAATACTGACTCTCTGGATCAGAGAGACCAGGCTAGCACTGAAAAAATAAATTCCCTTTTAGAAATTTAACACAACCCTTTTTCTCCCCTAAGCCAGAAAATCCTTTGATATTATTTTAGTAACACTAGCGACCTAAAGCAGAGAAAAAGACTAGACGCTGTTCACTTTGCACAGATTCTGAAGAAGAGAGTAACATCTCCTTGCAGCGCAGTTCATTACTGACGGGTCAAAATGATTTGCTGGATCAGAAATATTTCCCTCCCCGGGAGATGTTGATTGCGGCATTAGGCTTTCCATTTGCATATCGCACAGCGCAGCTCAGTTAGTTGGGTTTGAGGCAATCACATGTTAAAAGGCAATTTGGAGAAAATTACATATAACTTCAGATGTCATTCAAAGAGGATGGGGTAGTGGCATCTGTTTCTCATAATCTCTGAAACATTACACATGTTTCAGAATGGTACTGTTTCTTTAGAAGTAAACCATATAATCTCTGGATTTTTTAAAATTAAACATGGTACATTTAATTTAGGATATTGTTATTTTAAAAAAGACAATGCTAACCTTTCCCGACCTTCTCTGTGGTGTAAGTTATTGTTGGCAAAGTCACTTTTGGTCTCTTTGTCTGATCCAGGAGTGTATTTCATGAATTGACTTATGATTTTAAGTAGTGACTAAACCTCTGTGTTCCAGATAAGGTCACAAAAACAATTTATCCAAGACATTTGAAAAAAAAAAGGAAAAATTGCCCACTTTTCCCATCAAACATAATTACCATTCACCACATCTAAATGAAGCGCTTGTTGCATCTTTACTGGAGAGCCAAAGGCTGCTATGAATCGGTTTATTTGTCCATTAGCAGAAATCTGGTGCAGGGAAAACAGAGGAAATGGGCTTTATAATTAACCCTTTTAGTGCTATGACAGAAAATCGATAGATCTGAAACTTACTCTGGGGCAGAGGTGTTTTGTTTTTTGGGTTTTAATGACTGATGGAAAGCCATAAGCCAAACCTCCTGCCCCTCTCACTGGAACACACAAGTTCTGGTAGTGGGCTGGGGAGATGAGACGAGAGCAGGGGAACAGGCAAACCCAGAGCTGGGCTCCGAGTTTATTCAATTAAGTATTAAATGTTTGGAACAAGGTTTCATTTGCCAACAGCTGTATACAATCATTTGTGGTTTTGAGGCCAGGGTAATTGGCATGTTATGAGCTTTTGCCTCAGCTTTTGGCATCTGCCTGAAAACCACACGGGAGGAGGGAAGGCTCTGCACGGGGCTCAGCCAGGAGCCATCCCTGGGGAGTGGGACCTCAGGAACTGTGAGCAAACAAACCTCACCAAGGGCTAATGGATTCTGGGCAGCTGCTGCCCACCAGCCTGCCTAGCAAGCCCTGGTGAACGGGAGAAGGATTCCTAGCTGGACTGCATCCTACTGGAGCCAAGATTGTTTCACGTGCACAGATTTATGCTTTTAACTAAACACGACTGTTTTCAGGAAATCGACTGAAGCTCCTTGCTAATTGGAAGCAGTGAGGGAATTTTATTTTCCACTGTGTGCTTCAGTCCTCAACGATCCAGCACTCAGTGCTAAGCCATTGTATCTTGGAAGCTGCCACCAGCTTTCACCCAGCGGTGACTTGGCCTCCCTCTGAGGGGTACGGGACACTCTTCATGACATGTTTCCTTGCAGGGCTTGCTAGGAACTGTACACAGCCCACTCCTTGAATCCTTTTCTTCCATTCTGCCTTTTTTTCCCCTTTCACCAATTCACTGCCTCTTTGCTATGGGATGCTCTCTGGGGAATTGATAGCCATTTGCCACACATGTGTACAAGGCCCAGCACAGCAATACCTACCTAGGTCAAGATTCTTTGGCACTGTTGCAATGTAAATATTACATGCTAATAACACTGTGGTGGAACCACGCTTCATCATTTTATGAGTAACGTTAGATAGTATCACACCACCACTTTTATTATGACCTACATCCATTTACTTACTGCTTCCTATTAAAGGAGACTCAGCCTTGAATGGTTCCTCTAGCTCACACTGTCGTAACCAACGCCGCGTCCTGGTTTCGTAATTGATTGCACCTTAAAGAGTTGTCCTGTGTCCTGTAGAGAAGCTCCCAACTGATGTCTAATCATTTACTAGAGGAGAGCCGAAGCATGCAGTGCTAGTCCGCATTGGTGGTCTTTAGGTTTAGGTCTTTTGGTTGTTACTGTCACTTAAGGGGTGCAAAAGTTTAAGTGCAATGACACAACGTGCCTTGCCCACAGTTACACAGCAGATCAGTGGCGGTCACAGGGACCACATACAAGCCCACCAAAATCTGTGGCCTACCGATGACCCTAAGTGAGAACTCAATGCAGTTACTTTATAATGACTGAAAGCATAATTTGTCCCATGTATGTCCGAGAATCAATGCCAGTTGTTTTGGCAGGCACTCACATGCTGTTAGGTTTGGGTGAGCCTGGTGTTAACGTGTGCTCAACTGCTTGTTAACAGGATAGAGAGATGCAAATGAAAGCCTTCAGGCTTCACAATAAGCACACTTCACCCCTTGATCACAGAGCAGTGTGTCCTGCTTCTGACAGTTGTGGTTTTATGGTGGGTCAGGTGGACAACAGATGTTCACCTGCTTAACTACAGTAGCAGCAAAACTCTTAAAACAACCGATGAACAGAAAGGGACTATCTACTCCAGCCACTCTGCAATCAGGCAGGAGCCCTTCAGATGTATTTGTCTATACGTCTCATCTAATTTCCTATCAGAAAACTCAAGCAATGGAGCCTCTGCTCTTTTCTTGGGGAAGTCATTCCTTTCTGCGGTAAGACCCTACTCCTGTGATGTGGCTTTCCTCCCCCACCCCACGTGGCTAATTTAACTTTTCCCTTCCTACCCATGCTTGTTGGCATGGATGCAATATGCACTCCGAAATGTCATCATTCCCCCTCACAATCGCACTGTTATGCTTGCTCATCTGGAGTCCATCTGTGGGGTGTTGGTAACAAGCTCCTATTACACTGTAGAGTGGGAGGATCGAGGGCTGAGGAGCATGGGAATCCCAACTATTGCACTGAGATGGGTGACCAAACCCTGTTTGTTGGGTGCAGTACTGGGGTAGCTGTGTGAAACCCCATACCCCGTGATATGCAAGAGGGTCTCGCAGGGTGACCTCACGCTCCTGTCTGGTAGAAACCCTATGCATCTTTTGTCTGCCGTCGGTGCTGTTTGCTGTAGTGACTCTGAGTAGAGCCTGAGTGACTTCAGAACTTAGCATTCAGAGTGCCTGTGCTATGTTGAGAATAAACAGGACCAAACCAAGCATTAGTATCGATCCATGGGGGTCTTCTATGGATAGTAGTCTCTGAGCAGCTCAGGTAAGGAAGCTAAGCTAATAGGACCAACAATTTCCTCCAGAGCTTTTATACTATGTATGGGGCTACCGCTGTTTGCAACTCCATGGAGCTGGTACCTGTAAAAATATAATTTTTAGTTAGCCTGTATGAACAGGGACTGACTTTGATGCTCAAAGCTAGTGTGAGGCAGCACAGGGAGACACATGGGATGTGAGCTGGGCTTCAGAGGTCACACTTTCTGCTGGAGCATGTCTGAAGCCCTGTGAGAGGCTGATTACTGTGAGCCTGAAGGAGATAGGCAGTCATGCTTGCATGCACAGCTTTCCACAGCAGAGCTGCTGACCGTGGGTGAGACAGAAAGGGCCACACCGGTCACTGTGTTCACATGGGGTAGATGTTGCTGTCCATAGTGAGAGGAAACCTTTGCCTAGAAAAAAGTTAACAAGGAGATTTTCCTCTGTGTATCTCCTAAGTAGCCTGACTTTTCTGTTGCTCAAGAGAGAAAGCCAAATACATCTCACCCTCCCAAGGAATAAATTTTGTTAAAAAATGAAAAGAGCTAGATATATATCTTCTCTGAAAATCAATGGGATTTATGCCTCTCAGTCTCTTTCTCAATTTGAGACTCTCGTCTCACACACAGCACTCATGCTTTATATGACTGGCTTCCCCCTCCTTGTAAAATCATCCCCTGCTTTTTATATTCATCAGCAATGGGGATGAAAACTAGCCTACAACCCAGGGAAGGCAGGTTTTGTTTTTGCCTTCTGCATCTCTGTTTAGCTCTCTGACAGAGCCCTGCAAAAAGCCCAGGCTGCAGCCTTTACTCAGGGCTGAATGAATAAGGTCATCGTGCACCAGGATGGAAGTACATTGTCATACAGTGGCAGAGAGATGGCCAGCTAAGCTGGAGGTGGTGTGAAGAAAAGGTACAGCACTCAGCTGTGCTCACCTTCAAAGACACTAATCTCACATGCTTGCTATTGCCTGGAGAAAGCAGCGCTGTGACTCATGCCGAATAGTGGGAGCAGGACCTTACCCATGACGCTGCTGTGGGAATGTCTTTTCTTACCTGCTGGGGAGGAAGAAGGCAGCAAGAAGGGTTCACCTCAGCTGTTAGAGTTGAGGTCTTTAATAAGCCAACTGCTGATTTCCTTGAGGATGAGCTGGTTAAGGAGGAAAAGCAAATGAAAGAATTAGTGAGCAAGTGCTGCTGGCTTGGCAAAGCCATCCAAGACTTGATAATTCAATAGGCTCTTTGTGAATTCCTTTGGTTTGGTTTTACTCATGTGCCACTACTATTCCCCTGTCATTAAGCAACCTCTGGAAAAACCCGATTAAAATCAAAACCAAACCCCACCAGACAAGCAGGGAGGCATTGCTAGAAATAGGATCCTAGCAGCCATGGCTTTCATAATCTCATCCGCTTCCTTATAAAACCCATGGGATCTGCTCTTTCTCCTCCCTGCACTGAAGAGCTTATGGAGCTGAGGATGTTTTTTATGCCTAACAGGACATGCTGGGTTTGGACTGCATAGCCCCTTTTCCTCATCCCTCTTAATCCTCCTTGCTTTCCCTTACATTAGCTTGCACTCCTCTAACTGCTTGTAAACCAGAAGTCTGGCAGCAAGCATATGAAGTCTGAAATGGATTGAGTATGAGCTCCAAAAATGAAAATACGGAGATCTTCTTGCAGACCTCAGGTCCACTGAGATAGCAGGCTGAGTTATGGAAACATTCAACCTTTGGGCTGTAATTTATTTTTAAGTGTATAAATCTTTATACTGAATTATATGCTGGCATCAGAACTGTTGTTAAAACCTAGCACACAGGAGTTCTCCAATTATTCACTGCTTCTCACAGTACAGGGGTGAGGGTCTCCCATGAATGCACTGGGTACCAGGATTTGAACAAAAGGAGGTACTTTGTTTGCACAACACAGTTTAAACTGTGAAACCTGCTGCTAGAGGAAGCTGTGAAGGCAGTTGTTTAAGCAGGCTCAGCAAAAGAGGTCAGCTGAACTTGGGAAAGACTGGCCCATGAGCAGTGGTTAAAGAGGACAGTACAGATGGCCAGAAGGAAGAGCCAACACACAGAGACCCCTGGGTGGGCTGAGAGGTTGGGCCAAATAGGGCAGCATGAGAAATCTGAGCTCCTTTGCTGGGAATATTCATGACTGGATTTGACAGGGCCCTGGGTTGCTCAATCTAGCCCCTACTCTCCATAGACCAGGTGGTCCCCAGGAGTAGGGACCTAACCTCGACTTTATGAGATTCTGTGGATTCAAGCCTGAAACCAGAAAGTCAGGCCAAGGGGAGGATCCTTCTTCCTTTGTCTTGCTGTTTTTGTTTTCCTGGCTACCTGCTACTGCCTGTTGGCAGAAATGGCAGGCTGAGCTGGTTATATCCAACCTGAAACTGTGCACCGGTTTTTGTATTCTTAAGATCCATCTGCTGTAAAATCCCATTTTCCTTTCTAAGGAGGATGACTGTAAATTCAATCTTCACACCAGAGGTAGGTAGGGTAGCCTTTTGACACAGCCATGCAGTCACTGGAATAAGCTATATTCTTCAGATGAGTTGTTAGCTGCTGCCCAGGAAAAAAAAAATAAGGAATCAACAGAAAGCAGCTGGGAATAAGAAGGAAGCAAGAGGTGCATGTCCTGAACATCACTGCTCCCATCAATAAAGCTGTCTCTGTAATGTGCATGCCTGTATACCACGTATTGCTGAGGTAGAGCTGAGTGCTTAGCAGATAGCGTTACTTGCAAAACCACTGCCCCCAAAGGACCATCTCCAATCAATCTAAAATGACTGTGAGTTCACTCAAGTGCCTCATGACTTACACCCACCTGAGACGGCAGCTCTCTCTTTAATGGCAGTAACGGCGTACAGGCAGGGAAAGGAGGCAGCCGAGCGGAAGGACGGCTGGCGTGAGCGGATCAGCGCTGCGTACCCCCATGGAAGGAGCCCCTCACAGAACGACCCTCAGGCCATGGCAAGATGGACCCTCAGCAGGCAGTACCACCTTTGCTCTGTTGGTGCCCGGGGACCCACACTTCAAGGTCTTTGTCCTCACTGGGGCAGTGATCTGGAACAGGGACTGGCTGGGTTTGTTTCTGAGCCAAATAAGAGCTCCCTCTGTGGCGTGCGTCAGGGGATGCCACTGTGGCTCACAGGCTTTCATCTCACGACCTGCCTGTTCTGACGGCTCTGCCTGCAAAGCCTGCGTAACTCTTTGCGTTTGTTCTCAAAACAAGCGTGCAAATACACTCTTTTTTTTTTTCTTTTTTTTTTTTTTTCCCCAATAAGAAAACTGGAGCAGAGGAAGCCTGTGCTAACAAGCCAGTGGGAGCACCCTTAGCTAAGGGAAGCCAAGAACAACAGGGGCACCGCTTTCAGACTTCCTCACAGCTCTGCAGCAAACAGCTGTGAGCAAAACAGCAAACCCAACGTGGAAAGAGCCACAGGCAGGGTTTGCTTTATTAAAAACTGCTGCCCTTGGGTCCCGCAGGCACTGGTCACGGTGAAGCCAGGGACCCGGCTGTGAGCTTTCCCCAGCTCTATCATGGCCTCACTTCACTAAACCTGACACAACTCCTCTACAGGGTGCTGAGGTCGGTGTCAGGCTAAGGTGGCTCCCATATGAAGATATGGGTGGAAGGACACCTGGGTTTCTCACCACCTTCCTCGCCTCTCTTGGGTTGTGTGGAGGCTACGAGGGTGAAGGCGTAGCCCTGCCTGTCCCAAACACACAAGGAGAAACCTCCTACCACGGGTGTGGGGCCAGTCGAGCAGGGGCTCCATGGAGGCTCGGTGAGCCACGGCTCTGAGCCAGGATGCCTGATTCAGCAGAGACAGAGGTCCTGGTCCTGGGTGCACAGACACTAGTGAATGTACCCTGTGGTCTGCCTCATGCATTCTATGCTTTGTGCTTTCTGTCTGTGTTCTCCATTTGCCCTCTAATCTCTTTGAACTGTATTTTTTAATGTCTAAACAGTGCTCAGAGTGGGACTTTCACAGGATTACCATTCAAATTATAATTATACCCAGACACAAACGATGTTAAGGTCGAAAAGCCAAGTACTCAAAACTTAGGAAGTATTAGAATTAATAATGCTTTAACATGCGAAGAGTGCAGCCTTCCCTTGGCAGCTGATGCCCTTTCTGTGCTGCCTCTTTGCTGTGGGTGGGAGAACCCAGGGGCACCTTTTTTGGGTGTCCTTTGTAAGCCCCTGCTGCTCCCACAGGGACTCAAAAACAGGCGGCAGTGCACGGTCCCATGGCAAAGCGGCCATGCAAGGCTGGCCGAATATGTTGGAGGTATCGGTCCTTGTCCCTCCTGCCTGCCCTGCAGCTGCGGGAACACAGATCTGGATGGCCACCATATCTCAGTGGGAGCTAATGATTATTTCTACCCCAGATCACTTCCATGACAAGCCTGAAGGTCACAAGGGTGAGGATGAGAGTGAAGACTAGGGAAGAAGAAGGGCTTATGTTGGCTTTACTCCAAATAAAACGCGCTTCCAACTTTCACAAGCAGCATTGTTTGTGTGACACTCTCTCAGAGCCTCTTTTAGACTTTGCAGCTCCTTTGCCAATAGTTCTTTTTCCCGTGTTACTTAATACATTAAGTAAGGATGGAGGCAGGAGGGGATCTAGTGGAAAGAGGTCATGGTGCTGAGTGCTGCCCAGGGTAATGGAGTCCTTCCTGCTCAGCACCTCGGAGATGTGAAACACATCACTCCAGCCAAACCTTTTGCAGACAGTCGCTTCTTTGCTTCCTCATTTTTTGAGCGCTTTCAAGTCCTTGCTCCAAACCACAAGAGCACTCGGGCTTCTAGAAGAATATGCCATCAGATTTTGTCAACGCAGCCATTAGTCTCTAGTTTTCCCAGATATAGCTAACCTGTTTCACCAAAAATTCAGTCTGGGGCAACCCCAAGGAATGTAAACTTTCAGCCTGTAAGGTGAAGTGCTGGCAACACTGATAAATACCTCAAATCAGGCTCCTGGAATGGGAAGCATTTGGCAAGCTTGTAAGAGGCGAAACCAACCCACAATACTTGAGAATAGAGCTTGTCCCTATAAATAATAAAAAGGAGCAGCTGCTATCTCAAAAAGTCAGAGCATGATGCAAAAATGTTCTCCAGGGTGTTTGTACATGCTTGCAGGAATTGGCATACAGCTGGAGCACTGTACAAAACACCTGTCTGTAACTAATTAGGCCTTACCTGTGCTTTAACATGAGGGTGGCTGGGCTTCCATGAGCAGTGTGGAAAGCTGTGTCCCTCCAGCACTCCTCCTTCCAGGGGAAGAGGTGCAAAAGTGCACCACCTGAGGCCTGTTATCCCGTTTTCAAAAGTGATTCAGCCGCAACTTAGATTCAACTAATAGAAGCAACTATGTCCCCGCAGCTTAGATTCAAAATCTAGGTGACTAGGCTTCTACATCACTATGGTGGGTCTGGTTCTCCTACTTCAGCTCTCACCTGAAGCTGTACAAATGATGTGAGTAAAAATGCCAAATCTGACTTCATTCCAGAACTCGGGGAAAATTTAGCTGTGGGTACCAGGGTGTGTTAAAGGTGATGTGCTTAGTACCCAGCACCTGCAAAAAACAGGCTGTCAATCTGCGTGCTTCACTGTTGGTGCTGGTGGCTGAGGATGTTTGCCTTGCACATCCCTTTCTGCAGCTGATGGCAACACCGAAAAAGGAATTACTCCTTCCTTTAAACATTTGGGAGGGGATTGAGAGGAAGAGAAAAGACACAAATCACATCAGCTGTAACCAGTGAAGCCCACTTATTATCCCTCAGCCCTCCTGCCACCGGGTTAGAAAGTTTTGTGTTCAGGTGAGGTTCTTCTGCTTTGGTTGGCCAGCCTGGCAGTGAGACAGACTTGCAGAAAAATGGTGCTGGGCACCCATGGTAAGGGTCCCCCTCTTGCTGGCAGACTTCACATTTTAGGGTGCTGCTTTCCAGCAGATTAGGGCTTGACTGAAGGTACTTCATTGAAGTTGATCTTGACCTCATGAAAAACTCTTGCTATTGCCTTTTATGCACTCTTTTGTGGGTTGTTTTTTTTTTTCTTCCTTTCCTTCTTGCCTTTGTTTTTTTCCTTCCACATCATAGTCACTACATCCTTGAAGTGGGAGGAGAGAAATTAAAAGAAAACGTTTAATACCTCAAGTGTTTTTAAACCACCAGCAATCAATAGAAGCCTGAAGAGGTCATCCCTGGAAATAATCCAGCTGGTGAGCTCCTTATGGATGTCACCTTTTCAAGAGCAGTGCCATTTCCTCATGGTGTGGGTGTACTTATTTATTATGTCATTAAAGCTGTTTTCTTTCAGACAGCCTTTAAAGATCTTCCCTGGGGATCCACCAGGCTGGGCAGCAAGCCAAGTGGAACCCCCCAAAGTTAAGTGCTTGGCTCTGCTGGACATAAACCACTTAATATTTCAAAGACAACAACAGTGCTGCAGATCCAATTTGATTCCAGTAGGAAAGGAATAACTGGCAAGTAACACACTGAGCCCATCACAACGGACAAGCAATGCCATGGTGACTCACCCTTCTTCAGGCAAGAGGAGCAGGGTGGTACTGTATGTCCATGACTAGTCGTGATTATGGACCCTTTGCTCTGCTTGCCATGGTCCAGAGGGGCCAAGACTAATGCTCCAGAATCCCATGCTCTATCTCTCTGATGTGCTCTTACTGCTGCTAAGTCCCATCATTGCTGTAAAACTGTCCCCTGGCTCACAGTGCTCACATTTTGATACCGTGTTTCTTAAATGCAGTTGTCCAGAGCTCACAAGATAGCACTGTTCACAATTCATTGTCCCCAAGCCAGATGATATCAAAGCCACACCTGGCACAGGTTCTTCCCCTGCTGAGATACCCAGCCAGCACCTGCAGTGGGATGCCACCATGGGTTTTGAAATTTGCTTTCCACAGACCTTCACCTGGGTTAAACTAAGTCACTGGAAGGTTAGCAGAGTGCAACACACAGGGTCAGCTGCAAAGCCTGTTGAGGGACAGAAAAACTCCCAAGATTTCAGCAGGTGACAGACCCAGCCTAAGGGAGGGAGGTCAGCAAATTACATATCCTGTCTCTCCCTGATGTGAGGAACAACACTGAACACCAGGAAGATGTGCTTCATCCCTGGCTGAAGCCAAGTGCCTCAGGATCTCTCAGTCCCAAGCACAAAGGATGTTTCTCTTACCCTTCCTACTGGTTTGATCTGCTTGGTCCTGGATTAGGTTTAATGTCTGATCCAGTGTTTAGTGTAATATGCTTTGGTCTGTTTAGCAAGCTACAGTCCTGAAGAGCCTCTTGGGTAGTGATGGGATTACTCCAGATTGGGGCTGGTGGAGGGCAGATCAGGATCTGATGCCTCGAGACAGTTAAACTACCTATTGTCACCCTGGTGTCTCTGGGGTGGGACCTCTGTGGCATGGCACTGCCTCTCAGCCGGTTGGGACAATAAAAGATATCCCCTGCTTTGGCAACTGCAGTTTGCCTGACTGCTCTCCTCCCACGCTGGGACATAGCGATGCAGAGGAGCTGGTGGAGAAAAGCTGCAGTGGGGAAGGGAAGCGGCCCCTTGCACCAGAAGCCCTGCCGGCATGCCAGATCCTAGTGAGAGCCGCTGCTCAGAGTAGCAGGGGAGCAGGCACGCAAAGAGACAAGACCAGAAACATAATCATCTGCGTTTTCGATGAATAAAACATGGTTGTCCTCGCAGACAGAGGATGAGGTAATAAGGACGTCTCTATCAAATATGTGTTTGCTCTCCATTTCTTCCACGCTTCAGGGTCTCATTTTGCAAATGGGTATTTGTATAGCTGGAGCTGCCGTGTTACAGCTCACGCTGTTCAGGCTAGCATCCTGCTTTTCTTTCTGCCAGGAGCCTGGGTTTTCAAGTGTTCATGACTTAGTTGTAAATACAGGCTCTGAAGATGAGTTGGAGCTGCAAGGCTCCTTCCTGGGGGCCAGGTCCAGCACTGCCGGGCTCCGGTGAGACTCACATCTCTTTCAGCATCCAGCACAGAAGGGATGGTGTGTGCCTGGCTGCACCTGCCTGGGGAGGGCCAAGAGAAGATGTAGGCTCCAGCAAAAGCCCTGTGGCTATGCCAGGAAAACTGTCACACCAAACAGGTGCTGGCAGAGTGGCCACATCTGTGTCCAGCAAGTTGTGCTGGTGCTCCTTGACCGGTAAGAAAAAAAAGTCCAAAGGGGCTGAGCTGGCCACAGATTTGAGCTGCACCCAGAGCACTTTGTGAATACAGAAATGCCAGCCACAAACAGGCACCCTCGGCAACAGCAAGCAAGGGACGGCAGCGACCCTGGACTGCAGTCACCATGCACTCTTTGGGCTTCCCCAGGGACGTGCATGGTCTTGGTAAAGATGCAGCTTGTGACAGCTGGGTATTTCTGTGGTGCAAGCCTCCTCCCTCCCCCATTTTTATCTAGTAATGGAAAAACATCAGTGGGAAGCAACAGCTAGGAAAGTCAGCCTGTTGAGGGTGTTAGAAAGCCCTTAGGGACAGTGGGGAAGGGTGTCTGAGCAGGGTGCCTGCCTGTGCCCTGCACCACCAGCCTTTGCAAGCTGAGATGGATCAGCAGGGCCCTGGGCAAGGGATACTTAGGTATCCCTAGGTGTGCTTCTGCCATGCTGAGGCTTTCGGTGCAAATCAACTGATCTAGGCAAACAAAGGAACCTCTACATTGGTTTAAGGTGGGATATAAAATTGAAATGTCTATCAATCAACTCTGCAGGCAGCTTGTTATGGCTCTCTGAAGGAGAGTTCAGCCTCAACCTTGTGTCATTCCAGCAAAAAGGCTGAAATTACTCATGCTTTGTAGCTAAGCATGGGGAGCAGGATGAAGCCTGTTGCCAGACAGTTTCAGTGTGAAACTGTAGTTGGTTTCCATCTAACTTGCACATTAAGAAATCCTGATAATAGAAATATGTGAGATTTAAAATAGAAAAAATATTACATCTGCACATAACCCCTCCTATGAAATTGGCACTTGCAGGGTGCTGCAAGACCCTTTATAAACCCTGTCCTATGATCAAAACAGATGCATGCACTGATTTTAAAAAAAGCTTGTCTAAGAAGAGTGGTGAAGGCAAGTATACAGAAGAAATATTAGATTAGGAGAAACAAAAAGGTGATGAACACTAATATGAATTAGAGGTTAAGAACAATTATCATAAAAGACAAAGAAAATTTATCCTGTGTTCATGGTAGAACTGAAGGGCAAGAAGGATAAACCTGCAGGGTTTAGATTAGGAGCATAAGTATGGTCAGTAATTTTTTCATGATACTAAGGGTGAGGGGAAGGATGACTGTAAAATGCTACTTATGGTCCAGAAGCAAGAAAATGTTAACAAACATCTACTAAAAACCCAGCTGTTTTTGAACCAGCAGATAGGGACTGCTTGCATCCAAGAGTCCACGGTGGCTAGACTCCATCCTATGGATTTTTATGGGGATGTTTCCAGAGGACTAGGAGAGAATTAGTATTCTACTAGACTTGCAGAAGGGTACACTAGGCAAGCCAGGCAATTGCAACATTTCAGCTTATAAAACAATGGGCAGAAAGCTGGCTGGGGCAGGAAACGCTTAGCAATGAATTAAAGAGGACTAGAGTTACGATTTAGCAGCAGCCCTGCTGAAAAGGACCTGAGAGATGCATTGGATGCTAACCCGCTTCAGCATGCTCTCATTGCTCTTGGCTGCATAGCCAGTCAAATAAGAGGGGTTTATTCCCTTGTGCCCAGCACTGGTGAGGTCAGATCTTGAATACTGTATCCCATTTGGTGTCTCCCGGTTCAACAGGGATGTGAAGAGACCGGGGTGAGTCCAGTGGAGGGGCATGGAGACGGTGTCTGCAAGGAGTGCCTGGGGAGCTGTGGTATGGGGGCTAATCTGATAGCTGCCTAAAGCTAAAGGATGGTTACAAAGGTAGTGCTGCCAGATGACATAGCAAGGGGCAATGGATGCAAAATATGGCTGGGGGGTGGTATGAGGTACATTAGGAAAAACCTCTTCACTGGAGGAGGAGTAGGGCAGCCCTGGAAGAGATGCCCAGGGAAGCTGCTGAATCAGCATCCTCATAGGTCTTCAGCCCTTGGTGCCATGCCTGACCAACCTGGTGTTGGTGAAGTCTTTCTTTAAGCAGCAGGCTGAACTACATGATCCTGATTTTTACATTTCCTACAACCAACATTTCCCATGATTTTTACAAATTAAAGTGAAGAAGCTGCTAAACTAATCAGATAGCTTTTTTCCATGGGATTGTTGGCGTGACTGGCAGAGGCAGCAGCTTAATTTACTACCGCACACTTCAGCACCCGTGAGGCTTCCCAAGTGATGATATACAATATGTTTGTTAGGAAATGCGAGCAGTGAAGAAAATCAGCATGACACTGACTGCCTGACTTGGATGCCGAGTAAATGAAAGATCTTGAAATGAAATGGTGGACAGGGAAGTGCAATCGTGCACGGCATTACAAAGAGAGACACTTCTGGCGAGTTTCCTTGCAAGGAGTGACAGGGGGCTTATTTAATATTTCTATGAATGAGCTGGAAGAAACATCACTGGCCAAGCCTGCAGATGATCAACAGATAATGATAAGCATTAAATTAGGTGTGTTAGTTATCCAGAGTGATTTGGTTCCTTGGGAATGCAGCCCCAGCAAACCAAACGTGTTTTACAGAGAGCTCAGGCATGCGGGGAGAGCAGATCCTTTCCAGAACTGCAGGAAAGAAGGAGGAGGTCCAGCTGCATGGTCAGTGGAAAGACAGATCTGAGCATCACCCCATGGTCTGGGGGGTCAGCACTGCCCTGGGGTGCAGACCAGGGAACAACAAAGCCAGAGGGAACCACTACCACAGTCACTGCAGGAGCAGCGTGCCCACTCCTGGAGCCTGTGATCAGGAAGGATGCTGAAAAACTGGGGAGGATGCAGTGAAAAGCTACGGGAATTACTGAACTGTTACATTAAGCATCTGCTTTGGTGCTGGCAAGACTAGAGCCCAAAAAAGTAAAATGCAGAGTTAACAGTAAAAAGACACAAACAACAGAGTATGAAAGTTATTTAATAACTTAGAGCTGACAGGAGAGAAAAAAAACCCCAAATCTACTCATTTCACCCCTCCCCGCAACACTTCTGCAGCTACCAATCACTCTGTCTGAGGAAAACCTGATTAACATTTATTTTTCCAGTCTTATGTGATTATTTGTTGTGGGTTTATATAAATACAGAAATTCATTAATTTACAGGGCACAAAAGGGGTTTCCAAAACCTGCAGCTTTTAAAAGAATTTAAAGCAAATATTAAAAACTAATCCTTGTAGCTTTTGGTGTGCCCACTTCTTTTGGGAAAAAAAAACCCAAACCAAAAACAAAACCACAACAAAACAAAGCAAGAAAACCAAAGCATTTTGTTTAAAAATAAAGAAATCAATGATTACAAACATATCGGCTTTTTCCATGCCCCATTTTTCTACGCAGAAATCGCTTAAATGACTAAATACCATGTGCTTGCTACAAAAATGAGGGATTTTAGTGGGACCATTAATAGACATTGAACTTTAACAAGTGCCACTATAAACATTTCTCCAAAATTCGCCAGGGGACCAGAATTTTATCATGTTAGGAGCACTGCACGGCTCTGTGATACACTATGATGCCGGATAATGATCTAATGGGCTTCGCTGACAACCAGCTGGCACCTAGCCACAGTTACACAACACCACCCTACAGCTGGAGCATGAGAAAACCTGCGGATAATACCTCCTGATTGCCCAGCAAATAGAACTGCATGGACTAACGTGGTTGCAGCAGTCTCATACAAATAAAGCATGAGGTAAAGTGCCTGAGCCTGGGCATTACTACTGATGGTTAATTTTTTTCACTTCAGTCACCCAGAAATGTAATTGGGTAAGTTGCTTCATTGTTCTGCCTTCAAAATGAATGAAGGGTCACTTAAAAAGAAAAAAAAAAGTGCATTTTGAAAAGGACTGGTTTAATACTGCTTTTTGGTTGTCCTTTGATTATTAATATTTCCTATTTGTAAAAATACAAGCAAGTATCTGAAGGAATGTTATAGTTAGTAATGTTTTTCTTCTTGAAAAAAGATTTTAAGATAATGATTTCTGTAAAATTCTTCATGAAGAGGAGATATTTTAAATCATTTTTATTTTGAGGCATTCCATCCAGCTCATGAAGGTCTTTTCTGTCACAGTAGATTAATAGAGGAAGAACACTCTTAACTGTATTTGTCATCTTTTTACCCTTGTTCTGAGGTCTGTAAGGCTCTGCAAGACTTGCCTGTCTTCATTTCCAGGGCTTCTCATGGAAATTTCCCTTACTTTGAAAGTGGGTCATATTGGTAGTGACGTTCTTACCTGTCACTTGGAGTTTCAGATTCAAATCAAAACAACAAAGAATTTCTGCTTGAAAGTTCTCAAGAAAAATACAGCCCAGCCTGACACTGTTACAAAGGCACACTGACTATTTTACAGGTTCTGGATGCAGAACTACAGCTTGCTGGTTTTTTTCCTGGAAAATGAGTCTGCCATCACACAGATCAGTGAATGTGGGCACTAAAAGAAGACCAAGGAAGTGCTGGGTAGGTTTTGTTTCTGGGACCAAACTTTCCCGGGGTCTGGAATCAGGGTGCTAGTATTTTTAGATGATTTACCCACAGGTCCTTGTACAGCTATCATAAAAGGATAATAGTTTATGGAGTTCTCATTTGGGCTAACCTCTTGATTTGTGGTGAATTTACCAGATTAAAGAAATCCTACTGTAGCATCTCTCACTTAATGCTGTCTGCAGCTAGATGGAGAGAACTTCCCTTTCCATCCACTACTGCAAATGGTGCTGACTTTGAAGACTTGTGGAAGGGTTAAGCCTCTTTCCAAGGTACCTGCTATGGCATCAGGCAGGCAGTTGCAATGGTCTCTCCCTGCCACCCTCGCACGCACCCGTAGTGCTTCACAAACTCACCCCAGAGGAAAGTTTCCATTTTGCCTCTTCAGAAGGAGAACCCATGTTCTCCAGGACAGCCACATAACACCAAACTCTTTTAATTCTAGTCAGGAGGAACAGCAGGAGCCTGGCTCTAGTCTTGCCAGTCATGCTAGTAAAACCAAGAAAAACCATAGTCTGACCCGTGAATTTAGACAGCCAGTTCTACAAACACAGAGAGAGGAGACAATTTCTATTGAAAAAGGATCATTCTGATTGCTTACAACACACATTTTTCATACGGTTTGGATTTTTTCCTGATGTTCCTAAAGATAGCATCATGTAAGGCTTCCTTCTAATAAGTTTATTCGTAAATCAAATAAAACAAAACAAACAAAAAAAAAGCAAAGCAATAAAAAATTAAGGCAGGAACTAATTAGGGACATAGAAAGAATAAATAAGAATAGAAATATTTATCTGGGAGCTAAAAAAAGGAGAAAATAATTGACAGTCTTCATTTATTAAGAAAATGAGATTACTGATTATGTAACAAGAAACCTCTGGCTATTTTAGTACAGATGCCATTTTCAAGGCTAAAAACATCCTTTTGCTTTTCGGCTCACATTGTTTGAGGCTAAAATTTAACAAAATCAGTCAAAGTACTTCTCTATTCAGTGAGAAAATGCCCACCAGATGAGTTTTGCCAGTGATTGTGCCACATGAGTTAAGCTCGTAGGGGACAGACTAGCCCAAATCAGTCACCCAACCTCTTTTGAGTTTGCCTTTTCCACTTGAAAAAATACAGTAGCCCTTCCACTCCTTCGTATCACCTCACAGTGACTCTTCAGTCACTAACCCACCTGGATTTTTTTTTTTTTTTTTTAATAAGCGAGCATGTAAGCTTTTCATTAAATATTTAAAAGGCCACCTCTGTGACTGCTGGTACTATACTCACTTTACATAGTACTTTAAAGACAGTCTTCATTCACAGAAGATAAGCACCAGAATATATATGACATAGCCCTGACTGATTAACAAACCCACAATGTTAATCCGTAGGTAAGCCTGAGATTTTTATCATACAAGCTTAAGAAACTGATAGGAAGGTTCCTACAGCAACATCCACCCAGCCAGCCACCCAGCACTTAAATAGTAATAGATCCTTTCAAGACAAGTGGTAATCTTCCTCTCTCCGCGGCATCTCTGCCAGACCTCATTGTTGCAGCACACAGGCACTGATTTTGCATTAAAAAAAAAAAAAAAAGTGGGATTTTATTAAACATTTTCCTTAACTTCAACAAAACGCATGACTTGTGTAGCTCAGAAGGCAACTGTCAGAGAAAAATCCAACTGCTAAGAGGAAACTTCCCTTCACCAAGACCACTCCAGCACTGGTGCCACCCTCCAGCAGAGAGCAAACCCCTGGGCTAGTAGCCTTGTGCTCACCCATTGTCCCATAGCCCCAGGGTTATTTTGCTGAGGAATGGAGGAAGTCACCCCAGTGTCCCCATTGCCTCTAGTGCCTGGCTATGGAGCTGCCTTTCCTGTGCCTTAGCTCCTAATGTCAGACCAAAAGTCCTGCTGGGAAAGAGCAACCTAAGAGCAGTTCTCTTGAAGGAGGTGTCAGGCCTGGGGATCATTATAAAGACATCAGATGGCAATGTTTTTAGAAATGTGAGTGTATCGTAGCTGTGGGTAAGCAATAGGAGTCCTGCAATTCCTCTGATGATGACATTATGGGTCTTTCACTGTTTTCTGTCATCTCATATGTAGCATGCAAGTTCTGTGTGATGGGGAGCATTTTCAGCTCGCAGTCATGGGCAGCAGCTGCCGTGATACAGATGGCAAACAAACAAAAGGAAGAGAGAATGACAGTGATCTTCAATGAGGTTTTTTTTGCGGTTAAAATTTTTGTGGTCTAACAAAATCTATAACTAGAGAGAATGAAGAATCAGATGAGTCAGGTCATCCCAGGGCATCTGATGCTACCACAAGCCATTTGAGCTTTGCTTATATAATTTTGTCAAGCACAGTATGATGTTAGGCATGCACATTTGTAACATTAAGGCTCCCTGTTCCCAGGTTCCTTGCTCAAATTAACTGGTGACATCAGTTCATACGTTAAGGGAGAAAAAGAAGATATTAAGGATTACTAAGGATTAGAGGTGGATAAAAGCAAAATTTCAGCTCAAAACTCATTTCAAGCCTGCAGTTCAAATCTCTCTCTCCCTGGTCGAGTCTGTGTCTCAGGTTTTGACAACTGCCATTATCTGGCTGCAGACTGTAGCTACTAAGTTTGGGAGGATTTGTGGTTATATGGGTGATTTGCTCCTGTCTGAACTGAAATACCCATCCAGGGTTACAATGGAGCCCCATTCTCTGATATAGAATCTATTTGATAATTTAAGACACCCAAGAGCACTCGTTTTTGAAAAGCATCGCTCAGCTGTCCCACGAGCAGAGAGGCAGGCTGTAATTCTAAGAAGCAGTTCATCAGATTCCCAGCCATCACCTACTAATTAATCTACCACAGAGCTCTCGCTTGGAGTCTCACTTTCAGAAAAAGGCTGCCAGTTTTTGTGCTCTTTTGCTACACCTCCTTGAGGAGCAATCTAACCTGACAAAGCATTTTTCAGACCCACCAACATAAGCATCTGCAGTGGGGATATATGAACCAGTAACCTCAGCCATATTATAGAATCATAGAATCACAGAACGGTTTGGGTTGGAAGGGACGTTAAAGACCATCTAGTTCCAACCCCCCTGCCATGGGCAGGGACACCTTCCACTAGACCAGGTTGTTCACAGCCTCATCCAGCCTGGCCTTGAACACTTCCAGGGATGGGGCATCCACAGCTTCTCTGGGCAACCTGTTCCAGTGCCTCACCACCCTCTCCGGGAAGAATTTCTTCTTGATATCCCAGCAAGAGTATTCCCAAAATGGTCTTTGGAGTTAAAGGTTTGGATAGTTTGATTGCTAGATCCTTAACGCTGGCTGCCTTTCTGTCCAGAAGGCAAGAAGACAACCAAGTAACTTCATGTCTGTACAGCTTTAAACCAGGGATTTCTTACAACAAAACCTCCCCCAAGGCACCCACAGCACGGGTGTCTGTAGGAAAGCAGTTGGGGAGCACCAGAGCAATACAAGACTACAACATGTTGTACTGGAGAAGATGGAAGGGGCTGCCAGAGGCACTGAAGGAGAGTGTGGGAGAAAGGATGGTGCAGTGGCAATGAGTGAGAGTCATCTGGAGGGGCAGGAGGAGGAACCCGCCTTCCCTTCTGCAAGGGATGGTGGTGGCGAGAGCAGCAGCGGTGGCTGTGGAGACCTTATGGAGCTGATTGGCGGGGGAAAACCAGGAGCACCCTGCCGCTCTGCCATGCCAGCCATGATGCCGGGGAAATCCTCCAGCCCTGCCAGTGCAGGTGCTGCACCAGAGCAGCAGACACACCTATGATGACTGCACTGATGGAGGGTGACGGCTTGGTCCCCTGCGTGGTCTGGGATAGCCTCCAGCCTGAGCTAGAGTTGCCCTGTCAGCTCCCAGCCCTCCTTAGAGCCCCCAGGTCCCCTCTACACCCCCTCAGTGAGCCCACTGCCCTGCGAAGCTGCGGCCCCGCAGGCCATCCCACTCTGGGGGGCTATCTGCCCTGGCTGAGACCCAGGGGGATGCAAGCTAGCGAGCATCCTGCACACAGGGGAGTGATCCCATCATGAATGGTTTGGGACTGGGATGATGCCTCCTGGGATCGGGACGCACCCTTTTGAGTAGATGCTCTGAAATCCTGCTGCAAACACAGCCGGCTGTCAAGGGGAAGGCTATTTACCCTCACTGCTCATTTATAATCAGAAAGACGTAAGCTTGCCTGTGCCACGCTGAATGAAGCATGAGGACCCACGGGGTCTGCATAAGCACCCCCTGCTTACCTTGATGGGTTGGGGGAGTGCCAGGACCTATGCACTGCTGGGGAGGATACAGAATAAGGATCCGAGGAGGATGTGGAATAAGGAGCCGCTGAGTGGAGAGCTCATTTTTGATCACTGGGGAATTTCATGCTCCATCGGTACCACAGCTTCGCGCAGAGATGAAATATTATGCGGAGCGAGAACCCCTTCATCATATAAATCAAGCCGAGGGAGCATGAACAAAGCCCTTTCTGTACTCCTTCCCAACAGCCCTGCTGCTTCACAGAGCGAGTGCCCCAAACTAAACTTCATGTCTGAAGCATTTTGCTAAGAAAAAAAATAATTTGGTGCTTTTCCCAGGCTGGCTGTGTAGCCATTTGTGGTGCTGTCAGAGAACTAGCCTTTCCCTGTTAATCTGCCCTCCATCTCCATAAGGGTACAGCAAAGCCCAAGTACTCCTAGACGTAAAAACAAGCACGCAATAAACAGCAGGGCATAAACCACCTTTCTGGAGTGGGGGGTGAGCAACCAGCACTGAGAACGATATTGAAAGTGGGGATTAAGCAGCAGAGCCGAGGGAGCCAGCATATGGCAGCCTATTGACCCGTCCCATATGCAGCGGCTATTGTTGCCTCCACACTGTACTGCAACACACACCCGCTCCCTTCCCTCCCGCTCCCTCACCCTCCCGCTTTGCTTCCCCCCTGGAACCCATCAGGGCTGGGATCTGCTAAAACTTGACATTTGCACATGAATTGTGCAATGGTGCAGCACAGAGAGCCAGGGTGACCTGGGCCACTAAGCAGCGTCTTAGTAAATAGGCTCAGCAGAAAAAAAGGCCGGCAGCAGCTATTGGAGAAGTTGCTTTGGGTGTGATGGTGGAGAAGTCTTTATGGCAGCAAATCCTGACTTCTCGCTTTCTTGGGCAAGGTGGGGTGGGGTAGGATATGATTTAACTGCTGGAGTGCTGGTTTACAGTGTGGTTGGCAGAGCTTGTAGGGAATGATTTTCCAGACCTGCAGGCTTTTTCACTGAACGGTAGCAGGAGAATGTAGAAATCTTCACTCTCCAAAATAAGCAGAGCAGCTTCTGGTATAGGCTTGTCCAGAGCTGGGGTGATCCTACCAGAGACCAGTCATGGATGTTTCTTCAGCTCCTGGTTGAATGGTGAGAGGATCAATCCAAACTGTCGATCTTGTTCACGTAGGAAATGATGTTGGTTGCAAACCCTGAGCCAGATCTTCACCTGGGACCTGCTGCCCTGGAGTGACTGATGTGGAGCTGTTGGGTCTCGTGCATTGCAAGGGGTCATTGGCTGAGTCCTGCCCCACCTGCCCTTGCCAGGGCATTGCCACAGTGCCACATGGTACTGGGGTCATGGGCTGGACCTGACCATGGCGTTCAATCCAGTCCCTCCTCTGCCTTTCCAGAGCATGGAGCCCTCTCCCCTTGTCCCCACAGCTCCCATCCATCACAGATAACAGTGTGCAGAGGGGGTTGCGGCGCAGGGAGTTTCACCACTCACCTGGCAGGGTTGTGGGCTGCTCAAGGTGTGGGGTGGACCTACAGCTGCCTCAATTGCCCTGCACTTGCATCACCAGAACTCCCTAGCAGCCACCAAATGGCAGGATTTGAGGTGACAACAAAATCCAAACCCAGATGAAACCCAAGGGCAGGCACCCATCTTTCCTTAGTGACGTGCTTGCTCTTGCTCAACTGACTGATATGAAGAGACCTCATGGGCAGAACTGGATCCCACATAATCCTCTACGAAAAAGATATTCATATGTCCTGCTGCTTGTAGCAGTTCCTGGCAGCTTTCACAATGTAGGACCACCAAAGGACTCCCAAACTAATTAAAATGATACAGCTATTTTTAAATCCTACAAGCCATTAATCCCAAACATGTTTCTTAGCCAGAACTCTACACATTTATTTGATTTCTATCTAAACCCATAAACTAAGCCTCATTCATTGATGAGATTTCAAACTTCTTGAGCCAAGCTTGAGCAACAAGGACTCTTAGGAGCTTTTGGAGCGTGGGATTTATTCCCCACATAGCCACTTTTGCCTGCATTTTTCAGGCAGCCCTGCATCATGTATTGAGAGCCCTACTTTCCCTTCTGCGCGCACACAGCAGTTAAGCCACAAAAACAAGTCCATGCACCTCCAGGAAAGGAAAGAAAAGAAAAGGTGCCCTCTCTGTCATAAGACAACATTCTTCATCATGACCTGAATTATTCTGTGAGACAATGGATATTAGGAAAAACTTCTTCACTATGCTTGTGTCCAGGTTGCCAGGGTGACTGGCAATCTCCACACTGGGAGATACTCAAAGCCCAACTGGACATTGTCCTAGGCAACCTGGTCTCGTTGGCCCTGCTTTGAGCAGTTTCATCAGCTGCAGGTTGGCTGCCACGCTGGCAAAGGCTTCTTTCTCACTGGAGATGAAGAGCACAGCGATGGAATTTGGTTGTACAGAGCAGAAATAGCATGGTATATGCTGCACAAACCCTGCTGATGGGCAGCATGTGCTGGCTTGGCCGAGCACCACGCTCACGGTGTAACACAGCTTAAGCCAGAGCCTGTGCACGTCCCTCCTGCTCCAAGCGTGCCAGAGGTTTGCCTGCAGTGTATGGTGTGGATATGGCTCTCCTTGCTGGAGTCAGGCAAAATGCAACATGGGAACAGAAATATGATGGGATTTTTTTAGTGCATTCCTGATCAAACAGGCTCACAAAGTTTTGGGGGGAGCAAGAAGTATTTAGCCATCTAAAGTATTTAGCCCTGCTTTCTATTCTGTCTGCTTCCAAATTATCCTCTCCTTCCGAGTCACACATTATGCCCTCTTAAGATATAATCCCACATTTTCACTGTCTGACCTGTTTTTCCACCCCTTATCTTCCGAACAGAAATCACACCTGATTAAATCCAAATCAAGCCCCCACCCTCCAGCCGACATCGTGGGGTGACGGGGCAGAGCAAGCCTGTCCCCAGTGCTGCCTGTCATGCCATATGGTGCTGGTGGTGATGCTCAGGTACCACTGAGGATTGGTGGCACTGATACCACGAGAAGGGAGGGGGCTGCTTGGCTCAGGAGCAGGACCTATGGGTGGCAGGAGCCACCCAGCAATGAACAAAGGAGGAAACTGAGAACAAGGAAACCTGATAAAACCAGTAGGAAAGAGACTCATGACTTCAAGGGAAGGCAGCTACAAACCATGGTCAGTGAAATAGCTTCCTGGGGGTGAAAACATGGCAAAAACTGCTCAGGCTCCCCCAGTGCTGCACTTCCTGGTGGGGGTGAGCGCAGGGAGCAAAGCCTCTGTGTGATTTATCCATTACACACTGAATTAAGTGGAAGGCCAGCACGTCCTGTGAGCGCTGAGGACCTGTCATCGGCTGAATGGGAGCATTGTGCCTCAGCTGCCGCTGTCAGAAACCGGGTCTGCAGTCAGCAACCGCCCGCAGAAGCCCTTGGCTGGCGAGGAGCGCTTTAATTGCTCACTCGCTCGGTGACACCGATGCAGGCGCTCATATCTGTGTGTTCACCTCTCAGGGAGGGCTTTTCACCGAGGTCTGTGCCACAGGAGGCAGGGGAGGGGGGAGCACTTAATGGGAAAGAGGTAAGATCCCATCGGAGAACAAGAGCGAGCAGGGCAGGGCAGCTTTGCCTGCACTGCGTGGCCTTAGAATGTGAAAGGAAGAAAACCAAACCTGTGTTGCATATCCCTGACTTGGATCGACCCAGACCTTTGGAGGGTTCACACAAAGGTTTGGAAAATGTCTGATCCCTTGAAAACTTTTTTCTTTAGAAACAGGTGGGCTGGAGCTGCCACATTTCTTCGAGTTTTGAATACTGGGAGATCAGATTAACGTGCTGAATCCTCCAAATCAATATACTGGAGGTGGGCTCGATGCGTAGAAACTCCATGATTTTGCCCTTCTTTCACCCCAAGTTTTACATTATATTAATTCAGCTGATTCATGTCAAGCCTGATGTACACCAGGAGGAGGATGAGAAGAACCAGCTCCTTGGGGACGCTTTGCCAGTGTCTCGTCTGTAGGCAACTGACTTGATGCAACAGGCTGCACTCAAAAGGAAGAGCCCTGTCTGGAAGAAGAGATTAGTGAGGTGCCTTTATTCTGGCTGCAACTCCTCTGAAGTAACAGGAGTCACACCACAGATTAATTTGGACCAGGGTTTTTACTTGACCATCATTAGAAAGGAAGGTTGCTGAAGTCTGAGACTCTGCACTGAGACACAAAGACACTGCATCCTTTGTAATGCAAATGTGCTTTCTGCTTCAATAAGCTTCAGAGAACGATGGACAAAAAAAATCGTACAGAGATGTCTGTGGCTTCGCTCTTATTCTTCTGCAAAGTGTAACTTCAAAGGAAGGCATTTTAATTTGACAGATGGACATTTAATAATAAATAATAATGTATACTGGTTCTTAATCAGAAGCACACAGTGCCTCTGCACCTGTAGTCCCTTTCCCTAAAAAAGGAAGCTTCCCCTCTTTCAGATCATCCACCCCATTTCTTTTCCCATATTCCCACAAAACCTGCCTGCCCTTCCAGGCAGATCCACCCAGGACAGCCCTGCAAATGCGTGTCACTGCTTGCATGGCAGGCTGCAGGGTGGTGAGAGACAGCTTTAATGCTGTGGGGTCCACTTCAGCTGCTTTGCAACTGCCCTGAAAACTGCATGAACACATCTTGCCTCCTAACTGCTACAGCTGGAGCAGGAGGTGTTATCCTGAGTGTTAGGTGGATGTCCGGGCTGGAAAGGCTTGTCCTGGGTGGAAATACTGTGACCTTCAGGCTACGGTGGTTTTTAGCCTGTTTCCCTAAGAAAACAAGGCTTACAGGATCAGGCTTTGTGAGTTCATCTGCCACTATCTGCTGCCAATAACTTTTCAAATTCTTGGCCAGTTTTGACCCTTTTGACAGGATAGTGGAGGTCTAAAAGCTGTTATTTTTCTTCCAGGTTGTGAAAATACTCTGTGAGTCAGTGGAATAAAATCCTGACAGTGTTCCCCCAGGTGAAAAGTTGATAAACTCAGCTCTAATTGATGTCAGATAACTGTGATAGGAAGGATAGAAAGGTGAGGATGAAAGAGGCTGTGAAGCAAACAACTGCACTGTGATTGCTCCCTGAGCTGCTCCACACACCTTCCCTTCTGACTCGCCCCTGCAAGAAATGATTTGCAAAAAATTTCATCTCTTCCCACCACAGGCCCAAAACCAGTGGCTAGGTTTTTAAAAGAGCACCCACGTTGCCTAAAAAATTGGCCAGAAGCAGCATCCCAGGAGCCACTGGATGCCAAGCACTCTGGAGGGTTCACCCTGTGGGGGGAACAGAACTTCCCTGAAATTCCCAGTTGAGCAGTGCAAAGCAGCCCTGGAGCCAGCCAGCGTTTCTCACTGTGTTTGTAACAGCTGTGTTGTGATTTGGGGCCTGTTGGAGAAGAAAGCAGTATTTTGATATCTCAGAGAGATTTCTTTTCCTTTTGGGACACTTGCCTGCTAGCTGCGGTCGTCCCACAGGGACAGGTGAAAGCGCCAGCCCTTTGGTCACTCCACTACTCCCACTGGCCAGAAACCCCTTCACCCTACAGAGGAAAGATGGATCAATCCACACAGCCCCCGTCAGTGCCCCAGCAAAGGAGACAGCTCAGTTTCCCTTCTCGTCGAAGCCTTTTTTCCTTCTCCTGCCTCAGCCACCTTTGCAGGACACGTGGGTCAGCGGACACGGGGGCACCCTCTCCTGCGGCAGTACAAGGGACACCGGTGGGGATAAGGCCACCTCAGCACTGTCCTTCCACACTTGCTGGAAACACGGAGCACAAAACTCCTCTCTGCTCTGCCCCTCCTTCCTGGCACACTCCCCGCTGGTTTCTGTTGCGAAAAACTAGAAGGCAGTGTTATTTTCACCCACTGCTGTGAAAAGCAGCATCACTACCAGAGCACGGGCTGGAAAATGGCATGTCTGGTGTGCGGAGACCACAAGCCGGGGTGCGCTCATGCCCACCTGCCTCTGGCTGTCCACTGCCTCTTGTCTTGTATGTGAATAACGAGGCTCCCTGGGGCAGAGACAACCTTCCTAGGCTGCGCCTCAGCACAATGGAACCGTGCTGGGATTAGGTGTTATGACGATAATAATGATAATAATATGGTAATAATTATGATAATAATAATAATGAGCACAAGTCCTGTGAGGAGCAGCTGAGGGAACTGGGATTGTTTACCCTGGAGGAGGCCCAGGGGAGACCTTATGGTTCGCTACAACTACCTGAAAGGAGGTTGCAGAGAGGTGGGTGTTGGTCTCTTCTCCCAAGTGACAAGTGATAGGACAAGAGGCAACGGTCTCAAATTGCCCCAGCGGAGGTTTAGGTTGGATATTAGGCAAAATTTCTTTACTGAAATCATTGTCAGGCATCAGAACAGGCTGTCCAGGGAGGTGGTTGAGTCACCTTCCCTGGAAGTATTTAAGAGATGTGCACATGAGGTGCTCAGGGACATGGTTTAGTGGTGGACTTGGCAGTGCTAGGTTAATGGTTGGACTTGAGGATCTTAAAGGTCTTCTCCAGCCTAAATGATTCTGACATGGACTGGGGTCTGTATGGCAGCATTAGGAAAAAAGGGGGCTATTTTGTCTTAAGATCTGTCTGGACCTGTACACTTGGGCTCTATCCTGCTCCTATCCTTCCCTTCAGAAGTCACTTAGCTTCAGTGAGAGTTTCCAGAGATGGACAACATGCACTTACTTCATAAGGCTTAAATTCCAGCTGAGTGGCAAGGCAGTGACATCCAGAGAAATTCAGGCTGTGGACTCGGAATGAGGTATAAGGCCAGCTCCAGCCTAGAGCTGAGATTCATTCTGGAAGGCACTAAAACCCACATGATTTGTGCTTGCAAGAAGCGTTGTTTCTGTTTTTAAAGGATTTAATTCAAGTCTGGGTCATGTTTTCTAGGCAGTCTGGAGATATTCCAGGGGATTCAATTTGTGATATTAGCGCTCGCTTAATACTGGGGGTATGTGTCCGACAGACAGGAAGCACTCTGTAACATGTCGGGTCTGTGTTTAGAAAGAGGCTGAGGAGATTTAGAAATTTTGTGGATTTGCCTGCCTTTGAAGTCGAATCAGCTTGAGCCAAAAAACTTTGAATGCAAGCTGGAAAGCCATTTCAGGGCTTTGTACTACTGTCAGGGGTTTAAGGGAAGCCCGGGAACAGCTCCTCCTCCATATGGCAGGCTGCTTCAGGCGGGCTTTAGCTCCAGAAAGGTCCTAACCAGGCACCCACACCTGTGTAACCGTAGGAGAAATTTGGATTTGCTTCCTGATGGAGACCCAGTTCAACAGGGTCTGACAAGTCCTGTAGACTCTGCTGCTGGGCTGAGACCCGCAGCACTGCCTCTGCTCCCTGCCCTGCTGAAGCCCCAAGGGGGAAAGCACCTTTTTGGCTGTGGGCAGCACAGGAGCAGTAACCTGGTAACGAGTAATATTCTGGGTGGAGCACCACACCTACGTGCATGATGCTTTCAGGGGTTGTATGGACATTTGTTCTGTTGATTGCCAACACAAGCCTGGGGGTTCATGGAAGGAGGAGCAGTGGGGGCATGAGGGAAAGCCAGACCACAGGGATGGGCTGCAGACGTCGTTTGTGGTCTTCTGAACTGAGCTCCTGCACAGGGGGAAAGGCCCCTACCGCAGCCAGGATAGTCCTGGATCAGAATGAAGGACCACAAGGAGCTTCCCTGCCTGTGTGTGCTGTAGCCCACATCTCCCACCACGCGGTGACACCACCATCCTCCAGCACACCACCAAGGACACCCAGTGACACCTCCACCTTACAGCACACCTAGGACAGGGTGTTGCAGCAGTGCCCATTCACTCCCAGGCAATGCCTCCAAGGGCCACTTACACCCCTCCAGCCATGTTGTGCTGGACAAAAAATGGAGGTTCTTCTGTGTATCCCTTGGGATTTTGTGGCACAAACCTCGCATTACATTGCTCCAAATTCACCCTCCCATCTTGAGGGCAGTGGAAGGGAGCAGCAGGAGCAGAAGGAGAGGAGGTATCCACCAATAGTGCAGCACACAACGTGGTCCTCATCATTCAGCTCCCTCTCATCTCCCTTTCTCCTTCTCTCTCACGCATGTACAAAGAGGTTAATATTTGGTTTAAAATAAAGCAGAGTAATTTAAAACACACACTTTGCAGGCAAACCAGTGTTCAGTGTAAACAAAGCATTAAACTGAAAAGATCCATATGCACTCGTTATCAGTTATTGAATTTTTTTTTTAAAGGAAATCTAATACATTTAAAATAAACCCATAGCATGAAACAAAATAAACTATGGTCTTGGTTAGTTTGGTTTGATTTTTTAATTTAATGAGGAAAAGAGCTCTGTGATAAAGTAATCCTTTCAGAGGGAAGGTCTTGGGCAACAGTGAATACATCAGCCATATGTTGAGGGAAGATTAAAGCCTAACAAGAGTCCCTTTCCCACAGTTTTCAGACCATTGCAATACTTCTGTGCTGAGGATACTCCAGAATATCCTTCTGTATGGAGGCCCCAGGGCCTGCGCAGCTCTTAGCAGAGAGGCCATGTGAAGACCTACTGAGAAGTCCATCATCTTCCAATGCTTAGGAGCTAAGGAAATCTGGTACAAACTACCCACACTAGGTTCCTAGAAGGTGAATGAGGCTTTGGGGTTTTGATACAACAAAATTTTATAGGGAACTTTGCAAAGGAGTCAACAGCAGCTAAGAGCATAAGTCCCTCGGAGAGTGAGAGGAAGGCATTTACCTTTCAGAGACTGTTTCTCATCTAAAAAGTTCCTTAATGATATGGCTGGTACCAATGTGTTACCTGTATCTGTTTTACCAAGTGCCACAACATGCTTAGAAGAGGAGAGAGTTAATTATACATGCAGATTAGTCATCAGCCATAGAAAAATCTGCCATTTTTCCACTTTTTTTTTTTTCTGACCTTGTCTTCTGTTCAGTGTTAGCTCAGGTATTCCAAGTCCTGACATGAAGCCTCCCAGTTCAGCCAGAGGAAAGGTAGCCCCACTACAGAGTAACCTGGTGCCAGGCCAGGGCACCTGCACTAGCTGCTGCAGCAGCTGAGCCCCAGGCTCCTCGGCCACGGCACTGGAAATGTACCCAGCAGCGTGTCTGGCAGCACTGATGGGGCCAGGCTGCTGGCAGGATGCATTGCTGCTCGGTTTGTCAGAGCTTACAACGCCGGGCACATGTTGGCTTTACAGCGGAAACCAACAGGGACGCAAGGGACGGTTCTGGGCTCTGCGGGATGAGGCACATCTATCCCCGAGCTAATCTACTGATGATCAAAGAAACCACTTCTAGCCCATGGCTTTGTAGTTTGTGTATATGCTGGGCAGCAGGCAGAGAAGAGCCCCTTTAAACCCAGCAGCAGTAACCTGGCCTCCAAACCTAACTCCCAATATTTGATTTATGGTTCTGGATTTAGCATGCACAATTCTTATATAAAGTCCAGGCTGAGAAATCTCAGCAATACTTACTTGCTCTAATTAGCACTAATTTTTGCCCTCTGATGAGAGGCCAAGGACTGACTGACAAACCATGTTTCAGACCCAATTCTTGCCTGCCTTGAAGCTCAGCTATACTTCTGCTTGGCTCACACTCTTGCGTAGGTGATGCACAGGCCCAGCTCTTGGCCGAGGTGGACAGGGTGGAGGAGATGTCCTCTGCTCTGTGAACAACCAGGGAAGGCTGAGGGCACACTCCAGTGCTGCTCTGCCACAATGGACCACTTCTCTCTCAGTACTTGCGACACGATGCACCACAGGAAGCAATAGGCATATAGAGGATATGGATATGGGCAGGTATGGATACAGATACAGACACAGATACAGATCTAATTCTAATAGGGGAAGTGTGAAGGCTCTGAGAGACAGAAGGAGTCAGGGTGGGTCAGATTTTTAAACCAGATCCACGATCCAGACTATCACATCACATGAGCCTTTAAATCTTTATGGGTATGAAGTCAGAGCCAGCCATGACAACTGTGGCAGAGCCACTGGTAACACGGCTCCCCTCTGAACAAAAACTCTCTGTGTTTTGTGCCAAGTGGGAGCGATGAGGAAGATTGAAAGCAGGGAAGTGGAAGGTTTCAATATTGTCACAGCGTTAAATGTTTTGATGTCTCAGGAACAGCCTTTTTAATGTGACTGCTTTTTCAGGGTTATTATCTCTACTGTAACATGCTATTAACTAAAAAGCCAAAATTGACACAAAATGCTTCAGTCACATTGAAATATTTTTTGGTATCTTTCATGAAGAACCGTGGGGTTTTTTTGGTTGTATTTTTTTTTTCCCTTTCATTCCTATCTGGAACAAAAGGAAATGCTGAAGCCCCAAACCCAAGGCAAAAAGTGGAGCATCGCTCCCTTTCGTGACACTCTGCCAATGATGCTGTACTCCAGGATGCCTGCTTTGCTGCCATTTGTATTTTACAAGCTGGCTCACTCACCTCCAGCCCTTCTCATGGAGCTCTGCAAGCCCCTGGAGCAAGGAAAGCAATAACTGGGAAGGTAATAGAGGATGTCCCAGTCTGATGGTTTGATGGAGGTGAGTGCGAAGGGAAAGGGAATCCACATCAGTCTGGGAGCTGGGGCAAGGGAATCCTGTTCCTGCCTTCATAGTGAGGAACTGACCACCTCTCTGTGCCTGCTTCCCATTCCCATGGAGGCAGCTCTCTTTCCATGAGTAAGGGCTTCAGGAGACACAGGCGAAGGGCTACAGAATAACCCAATGGGGTAAGATTTGACACCACCTCCAGACATCAGTGCTGTAGCAGTGCTGCACAAAGGCACCAGTCAGAGTGGGAGCTTCTGTTTTAATATCTGGGGGTAGAGGTTTGCATCTGCCTTCAGGTCTGAACATGCCCAATTTTTAGAGCAGAAGCCTGGTGCAAGTGTGCAAAGCTCCTGCTTCTGCTGCCTGCAGATCCTGTCTGTGTGAATGCAAGGAGGGAGTGGAAATAGAGTGTCCTACCCCCTGCAATAAATATCTGAGGGAAGAGGGTAATTTCCTCTTGCCCTGGTGAGTGGCGGGGCTGTCTGGCCCTGCAACATCTGCGTGTTCTTACAGCTCAAGGAAGTGTATAATCCCATCCTGCAAGAAAGGGGTTTCTTATGGAAAACTTTAAGAACCCCACCCTGGATTTCGCAGGCGGCTGCAATGGTTGTCCCGACAGATGCTAGCAATTAGCCGCGGAGAGGAGGCCTGTCGCAGGGGCCGAGGGCTGCAGGGGCTGCCCCGGCACTTTGGGGCACGTGGGCCACGCAAGGCAGCCTCGCTGCAGCTCCAGTGGGCGCTGGGTTAGACTGGGAGCCAGACGAGTGCGGGGATCAGGGGAGGCAGAGGGAGACTGCTCGTTCAACACTCCAGAGAGATATCTGGATGAGGAGCACAAAGCCAAGACCCTCAGTTCTGACCGGCATACTGCCCTTGGTGCAGGGGTAGTAACAGGGATGCAGTGTGAACAACACACGTCCAGGAACCCTGCGTGCCTGGCATGCCTGCAGCCCACACCAGCGAGGGCATCCTGTGCAAAACACCCATTTCGGTGCTGGCCGGGACCTGGGAGCCCAGTTTGTCCTAAACATGGGGCTCTTCCCCAGCCTCCTGCCTTGTCTCCCTTTTTAGAGAGGGAAGGGGAAAAGAGGAAAGGCTAAGCCACATGAATTCATAGCTTTTCTGCCTCAGCTGGGTGTTCCTCATGTCCTTTGATGACTCCAGAAATTGTGGCTTTTTGAAAATAATAAAAGCAAAGACAGACATTGTTTGTTGGGCAGAAGGAGTATTTCCAGGCTCACATCCCCCACGCCATATGCCCAGCTCCTCCGTGGGCAAAACCTGTCCCATGGGGGTTGGCCACTGGCCCCAAGCTGAGAACGGAACAGTGGTGGTCCCCTGCCGTCCCTCTGATGGGCCACTTCTACCCAGCTGGCAATTAAAAACAGCTATTAAAGGAATTCAGATTAACTCCCCCCCAGTCAATGGTTTCAAGAACACCAGGAGGGGACTGGAAGACCCTCGGTCAGGCTGTGGCAGGGTAGTGTCACCAGGTCTCACCATCCCTATGGGGAGGCAGCTCTCCCTGTCCCTGGCAGCATGTGACTCGGAAAAAGCAGAAATTGCAGTAGTTTATGGAGTTCACCAGGGACCTCATTATGGTTAATTACTTTAAATGGAAGATGTTGGGTACTCCGGTGCTGGGGAAAAGGCACTGAAAGAAAGGGAAAGAAAAAACAATCAGCCTTGAAATCCGCTGGGAGAGACACTGATTTCCCCACAGGGCCGTTTAAAGTGATGTCATCTGGAAACCCCCTTTCAGCCCCTCTGCTGAGGAAAGAGAGTGAAAGGCTGGGGAAGAGGGAAGGCCACCACGTCCCACATTCACCCAGCTCCTGACGGATGCTCACTGCAAACCCTGACGCCTCCTCACTTTCTCTGGCACGCTGACTCTGAGACAGAGATCACAACTCAGGTTATCTCTGTTGCTTGACACCTCATGATGAGAAAACTTGCTTTTCCTGACTTGGTTGCAAATTCTGAACAAAGGACACTTTCAGAGGGAAATGCACCAGTACTCCCTCCTTACAGAAGTTATTCCAGGGAAGAGATAGCAAAATCCCCATCTCCTCTGCCATTTGCAATTAGTCACACCATAGCTATAGAGAGGACTGTGCCTGAAGGTGTGCTGGGGGGTAGGACGACCCTAGTCACAAGGACAGTGACCCTAGAGCTTCTTTCTGTCTCCCACTTCAGTGCATGGGAACCTGCCCCTTTTTATGGACCCATTTGCAGATGCTAAGTGTATTAGCATAGCCCTGTCAGGACATTTCTCATCTGCAGGAATACTAAAAGTCTTAGTGCAGAAAATTAACGGGCATGAATAAAGTATTTGAGATGTATTTTGCACAGATTCCACAATAATTAATTCAGCTTCAGCTAAAGGATAAGTTAAAACTGTAAAGTTAAAGGGAGTTAGCTGTATGATTCATTCCCACCAAGCGTGTGAGAATCCCTGAAAACCACTTTGGGAAATTAGGGAGGAATATTCCTCCCCCACGCGTGTACTTAACTTTGATATGTGTGTGTGGGCCTCCCAAATGAAAGAAGGGTGATATTGCAGAAGGGTTTGGGATTGGGAGACACAAGATGTAAAATTCAGATGATGCTGGTTCCCAAGGATCCAAACCTGAGATGCTCGTGATAGGCAGAGGTGACATGGGTTTAACTGATTCTCCAAGAAACAAAGATGTAGGTCTGCATTACAAACTTTGCCCCTAACTGCAGGAGGAGAGGGGAGCCAATTTCATCCTATTAACATCTGTTTAATGAAAGATGGTAATCAGATAGGCCCACTTTAAAAAGTAGTTTAGGGAACCTACTGGATCACACACATTATTCTATAAATCAGATGCCAGAGCTGTGCTTTGCAGATCATAACTGGAGGTGTCACATGGATTTCTAAAAGCCTGCTCTCTCTAAAGGGACAACTGTGAGATACAAAGGAAAAGTCTGTCTGCAGGGCTGTCAGAAACATCCCATACAAGATAATTGTCAAGAACTAATGCTGCAGGATGGTATACCTTTGCCTACTGAAAATACTAACCCTACCAGAGAGGGTGTGCTATAGGCAGGGACAGGCAAAAGCTGCCAGGTAGCATCTTGTTGCCATCTCTGATGGAAATAGGGAGAGAAACTCAGGTTAGTTTCAGATGCCAGTTGAAAAAGAGAACTTTAAATAAGAGAGAGGTATATTCTAAGACCTTAATTCAATAGGAAAAGCTTTTATGTTTGGGGTTTTATTTAATCACATCTACAATTGCTTTGCTTTCAGATCCTTTAAGTTAGTACATTCTGACGTAGATACAAGGCAATCTGATGTTAAAAAACGTTGAGATGTCGCTGAAAAATTAACCAATTTGCAGACTATGGTAAGTTTTGCTGTTGTACAAAAAGAGGAGACCTATGAATATCTAGGAGGTAGAAAAACATTATTACAACCTTAGAAAAAAACACATACAACCTAATCTTCAGCTCTTTTGGAGGCTTGTTTTTATCTTATAAGAAGATGGTTGTTTCTGAAGGAAGTTTACTTTTGAAGGGTGATGGAGAATCATAACTGATCTGGCTTGGCTGTTTGCAGGATCTCCTAGCACATGGGAATATGAGGCAGCTCCTAAAGACTGTAACTCTGAAAGCTGTGAAATTATTGGGTTTGAGACTAACCAGACAGTGTCAGTGATACACCTACCTGTGCCATCAAGTTTCTCTACTACACACCTGTTTTATTCCCTCTTGTTAAATGTTCCTGAAAAAGCAAGGCCAAGAAATTCTCCTGGAAAGCGTGTATTGTAATAAAACGTAGCTTTTGCCCATTCTAGCACTTGGAAATCGTGTTTTGATTTATTATGTGTGGTTTGGCAAATCTGCTTTTGTAAGCTGCAGGCAATTGTCTGTAGAAACCACACTTGCTCTGAATGCAATGAGCACAGAGGCCTCTGATGGGCTCCTTAGAGACCACCGTGAATGGAGCCAATAAAACAGAAAGCCAAAGGAAACATTTGTGTTATGGTCCAGGAAGAACCAGACCTCAGTTTTATCAGTCTCCTCAGTCTTCCATGATGGGAGCCTTCTCTGAGTGTGCTCGTGATTAAGTCAAGGTAAACACGCTCTGCATCCCCAGTCCGGAAAATCCAAATTGTACACTGGCACATCTGTACCACTGGACTGTAAGGATCCCTGATACAAGGCTCAGCCTCTTCTCCAGGGGAGAGGAAGGCTGATGTCAGGGAGTGGGGGCTCATGCTGCAGGTGCTGGAGCAAACATTGTGGAGTTTAGTGCAGCTGGGGTCCATGGGGCCTGAAAATCCTCACATGCTAAACCCTGCAAAATCCATCTGTGGTCTCAGCCTGGTCATATATAGCAGATGTTCACGGGCCCTACAACCATCTCTGATCCCAGCAGCATTTCTGCCTGCTACTTCAGAAAAGCATTTGCCCATTGAGACAGGACTGGTAGAGGCAACAGCCCTGGGTGGGAGCTCAGGGAACACATGTGGTGGTCTTTGATCTGCTGCCTCACTGGGAATTACTGGAGAGCTTATGTGCAGGGTGGCCCACGTGCACCAGCAAGCCAGGCGTGAGCAAACCCCACGCACCCACATTAGCAATGCTGTGCCTGGATAGTTTTTCCCAAGCTCCAGTGAGCCCCAGAGAGCAGGACCTGCCAGAGCACAGCATATTTATGGAAGGGTAAAATTCCTCTCTGCAGGTCAAGGCATGTGCAACATTGAAATCCCACTGAAGTGTATCCTGATCAAAGACCCTGGGACAGCATTTCAGCTCACTGTGGGTAGACACGCTGAGAAAAGCCATGCAGCAAGTCTCATTCCGAGATGCCCATTGCTGCTGATGCTGACACAGGAATCTGTCCTTGATCCTACTGGGCTCCAGGGCAATTATTCCTGTGGGTGCAGTCGCTCACGTGCCTAAGTATGTGTGGGAACAGGGCCTTTAGCTGGTGCCACTTAGCAGAGTTTTTCTCACAGCCTTGACTAGGGTTTTACTCCTAAATCTCCTTAATGATCCCAAGACACTCCTACATGCATTCCCTGTTCAACAGGGATAAGCAGAGCAATAAAGAAAGGGCGAGGAAGCTTCAAATGCAGGAGGATCAGCAAGGCAGTTGAAGTACTGGACTACAGTCCTGAGCAGCAATAACTTTTTTTTTGCTGGCATATTTGCTATCCTCACAGTTAAAGGTTATGATTGTACTTTTTGGCTAAGAAGTACCTGGATTTTCTTTCTGTCTCTGCACTTTTATGTGCTGCATGTTTCCTACAGAGCATTCAGCTGTTGCTCACCAGCCCCTTCACAGTGGAGACACAGGGAAGGTGATATTTTTTTCCCTTGTTAGTACAAAAATGGGGTTTCTGGACTGGAGCATCTTGACTTTTGAGGAAAGCAAGCCATCACTGTGGAGTCCTTTGAGAAGAGATGCCTCTTAACTGTTGTTGGGAGGAGGAAAGTTCTTCCTTGTAGGCTTCAAGGGAAGGATCTGTCTCTGGATGCTTTGCTAGTGTTGGTGCCTTTGACTTGTGCCTTGATGCAAAATTCATTGAGTCCTCAGTATCTAACCAGCCCTAGGACTCCTGGATCGTGTGTGGACGTTTCAGGGACTTAACCCTGGTGGCTTTTTCCCAGGGAGGTTGTGAACTAACGGAGGAGCTGCACAGCTGGGTGCTCTTCCAGTGCAGTCAGCATCACCATGCCTAAAAGATTCTGTCCCAGGAATGACATTTCTCTTGTGATAGTGTGCAATAGGCAAACATGTACTGCCCTTCCTCAGCCCAGTTTGTGCAGACAGCAGCCCTCCATGCAGTATGCCAGCAGCAAAAGCTGACTTTTCCAATGCAGCACTGTGGCATTTACGGCCAGCATGAGTCTTCCAGAAACCCTGTCACCCCTGCACCAAAGTACCTTACCATCTTTCTTCTGACAGATCCAAATCACCTGGGAAGTAAGGAAGCATCATGAGCATTTCACACTCCCTGTGGTCCCCATCGATCACTGATATCAGTCACCCAGCAAAACCTTAGCTTCGGCAACTTGCACAAGGTCTGCCACAGAAAATCTGCACACAGATGGGCACATGTGCATGGGGCAGAGCCAGGAACCAAGTCTGTTTCAGCAGTCTCTGTAAAGTGCTTTAAATGCTAAGTCATCCATAGCATTGGCATTGTTTGGCAGTGCCTGGGTGCTCGGTGCTACCAGAGGCACTCAGCATGGAGCTGTGCCCTGCTGTGTGGACAAAATCAAGAGGAGAGGTCATGCTAAAGTGTGCAGCAGTGTCCACTTGAGCCCATCCACACCGCTACCACTGCAGACCACCAGAACCATTGCAAGCCAAAGGTGTTCACAACTCCAGAAAATAAAAGGACACTTATAAGCAGGCCTTGAGCCTCCTAGAAAGTCAGAAAGAGACCACAAAGATGTTACCATCTTGGGTGCTTGAAACACACACATCTGAACTCTCTTTTCCAGAAAGTCCATGCGCATGCGAACAACTTTACCTGTAGATGTGGAATTATTGCTGAGCAAACACATCCTCAGGATGCAGCCCCCGATGCGGCTATCTGACGTATGGATTGTGTGAGGGTGAAAGAGGAAACTGCTCGCACACCCCCGGTAATCTGTCATCCCTGGGTTCAGGCTGCAGTGAGCAAGTGCCAGCACCATGCACCATTTAATTGACCTTTCTACAAGTTGTAAGATGAGCCATCTCCGTTCGCCAGGAGATTTATTTCCAGCGCTACACGATCGCAATAGAAAATAGATACTGCAATTTAACAGGAAAGGGAGCGCAATAGGAGCAATACAGTTCCATTAGGGAAATTGGTTTAGCACAATGTAGCATTTTGATTTTTTTTACAGTTTCCACTAGCAAACTCATCCCGTTTCTCATACGTCAGGGGTCACTGAAAAATACTCGTGTTAGATTCGTTTCTCCTTAGCATGCGTGTCAAACGCGCCCCGGGCCCATGAAGCAGAACTGCAGCGTCAGAGATTCACAGATGTTCCGCCCGCACCATATGGTGCGTTAGGTACCGTTCCCCGCAGAGCGGCTCCTTGCGCTGAAAGTCAATGTTTTTCCCACACATGGGGAAACCAAACAGAGTGGCTATAAAAGGGAATAAGGAAGAACAAAACAACGACCAACGAATCAAAGAAAACTGGTCTGAAAAACTAACCCAGAAAGGCAGTAAGTAGACTTAGGTAACACTGTGCACATCGGTGTAAAAAGCTGGCTGCATGCTCTTCAGTGTATACTGTGGGTTTAAAGCACAAATGAAGAATAAATGAGACAATATGCTGTATCCCAGCCATAGATGCTATTGTCAGCTTGTACTCCAGCACTCAGGCACTTAACTACAGAGGGGTCTGGAGAAACGACCTTTTATAACCGTCTGTGTTTTGTGAGGGGGACGGAATATTGTCATCGCAGCTTGCAAATATCATTACTGGAAAACGTAGAGTATTTTTACAGCATCTTTCATGTAAACCTACACAGTGCAGTAAGGATTAACTCATTTAAAATTGACAAAAATAAACAGAAAACAAACGGTTTGAAGTAATACAAGACTTCCCAAGTCTTCAGCCTACACGATCTAACTCTGTCTGTCAATCATACAGGATTGCTCAAAAAGATTTTTCTAAGGCACTGTTGTCAATAAGGCATCTATGGTAAATCCTGTTTGACCTTTCTAGGGGCAATGTACCTGGCTTCCAGCTACAGCTGCGCAAGTCTTCCCCAGGAGACATATCCAGCCTCGCTTTGCCCATCGCTTTGGGCCACGCTCTAACAGCTTTCCATATAATAGCCCTTTAGGGCAGCATGCAAAGAGCATCAGCTCCAGTCAGAGCTACAAGCTGAGCATAAAATGCAGCCCACACCATTTCCTCTAGCCCCTGGGTTTTCCTTCGGGAACCTGCCATCCAAAATCTGATCCCATCAAGATCACATCATTAGCCCAAGCTTCCTCAAGTGGAGAAGTCTGGCCAGGAGCAGGAGACACAGCCCCATCCAAAAGCCTGTGAAGCTGCAACTGTGCCACACGACGTGGGATTGTGAGATGGGATTTGGGATTTGAGGAGGAGGGTTGTGGTAAAGCCCTTCAGACCCCATGAAGCTTTGAACATGACAAGATCACAGGTGCTTCATGCAACTGCAAATGTGTCAAAATAGGCCAGGATTGAGGAAAAGAAAACACTTCCAGTTGAAAGCTGTGCCTGTATATAGTAAAAGACACATATATATTGTTCTTCAGCCTATGCAAATAGGAAACCCACTGATGTTCACTGTATGTGTAGACTCTGATGTCCAGATCTTTTTTGTGTGGGCCCTTTTTTGTTTTTTTACACAGGACATCCCACAGGCTTCAAAGGGAGAAGTCATTCAGGTTTGAGATGGTGCCCCACGGCTGCTGGTGCGAACAAGTCAAAGGCAGCAAATGACAACTTCAAGCCATCTTTTGTACATGCCAGGCTGAAGAGAATGCCTGAATCATCTCATCTCACGTTTTCACTGTTGTCAGCCTCCAGCCCTTGCTGCAGAGCCAACAGAGTGACTCTGGTGCAAAAGCGGGGCGATAGCCGAGCCCCCAGGCCCCCCACACACGCTCTATCGGAGGGAACTGGTACCAAGCTCCGCTGTGTAAACAACCAGGGCAAAGGAGAAGGAGGTGGTGGGGTGGTTAAATATCTGTTCTCTTTTACGAGACCACCTACAAAATGTTGCAAAGACCCCGCAACAAAAATAATCTACCACGATTCCAGTGTTAGGCAAAATATAAACAAGTTAAGTGCTCTGTTAAAGGGAACATCTGGGAAGTTGTGGGCTGTGCAGATGTTTTCACAAGTTGTTTTTTACGGAAAAGTAACCCTGCTAAGCTTCCTGCCTCTTCCATCTTCTCTCTCTTGACTGTGTTTATCAAGTTGAGATATAAACACATTAAAAAACCTTTAGAGGCCCGTCTCGCGTTGTATTATTAATTTGGGATTGACTGAAGGTTGACAGCTGGTTTCAGTTTGACCCCTGGCCCTTTTAAAGTCACTCCATACGAATAATTAACCAGTTTTATGTTGATTGGATTTTACATGCATATATATATATATATACACACACATATATATGCAGTAGTTTGCCAGAAATGACCATTAGACTCAGCACCCAGATCACACAGAGTGCCCTGGGGCCCTGGGCAGCTGGGACAGGGAGTTCACAAGTAGTTTTGGGAGCCTTGAGGGGGTGACAGGGGCTAGATGAATTGCCCAAAGAGTCGCTAGGTGAGGAAGATGCCTGGGGAGGTACAAAGGGTATGGTGGTTAAGGCAGCTTTGAGTTTACCATCAGGTTTCCACAGCATGGAAAGAATTTAGAATTTTTAGATTTAAAAAAAAAATTAGAAAATAATTTATCTTTTCTTAATTCTGTAAAAAAAAATCTTGCATCATTAAAATATAAGAAGTCAAATAAGAAAGCCTTCTAATTGGAAGAGAAAATACTAAGATCATCATAAAACACAAAGGTACCTATTCCTTGAAACACACAGAAAAATAAATTTTTCCCCTGGGTCACTAGGAAGCAGAGCAATTAAACAAAGCAGTAATCTTATGCCAGAATAGGTATTTGAGCCCTTTAAATCCAAGACTTTTCCACAGAGGGTGCTGGAGAGGCTTACTATACTCAGGTAATAAAAATAAGGCACCACAAGGACCTGAGGTGTTGAAAGAGGAGGTGCTGAAACAAATTAGTAAATTAAATACTGTGAGACACTGGACCCAGATGGTAAATACTAACGAGATGTGAATGAAGTGTTGGAGACCTCAGTGACTGAACTGACAAAAATCTGTTCTCTCTCACTAGAACTGATCCAGGTCTCAAAGGACCAGTGAGCCACGGAGACTGGGCCCACATCTTCAAGCCAGCCCCTATCTGCAACAGGGGGAAGGGCTGGCTCAGGGACATCTAGCTGAAACCTGCTAGGCTGGTTGAAATCCAAAGGAAAATAAAATTCTGAGGTACCTGATGGTGATGATGGGCACAGTGACATGCAGTGGGCTCTGCGTCTCCGCTCTGCTCAGTGAGCCGGCCAGCAGCACGGCCCCTGGTCATGGTGGAAAAGATGGTGACAGGCCGCATGGGGTCTTGGTGCCGTGGCTTCGCCAGCCCCAGGACCTCAGGGTTGCTGGCCACATTGGGTGTGGGTGTAACACCACTGGGGATGTAGTTACCTCTAGGGAATGGTATGACCACCAGTAAAAATGTGAAACTGCCCAGCAGTGACACTGCCAAGGCTGAGAGGTGCAAAAAGCAAGGGAAGATTTAAAAAGCCAACAACTGTTAAAAGCATGTGAGATGCTTTATGTCATTTCACTACTGGTGATGTAAGAGTATTACTAGAAACACCATTAAGAGGTTCCTCTTTCTTTTTTGTTTCCTTTTTTTTTTTTTTTTGGTTCTTTATAGTGTTGCTTCAAAAAACAAAGTGAGATCAGAACATTGCTGTTGGGACTGTTTGGCAAAACTTAGGAGTTAGTGGGGGGGAAGAGCAAAAGGGCTGTATGATGATGAGATGATTAGTGTAACTTGGAAAAATGAACCAATAAACTTGTAATAAGCAAGACATCAGCTACCTTCACACTCCATTATCTGCTCTGCTCCTCCTTAGTCGAGAGCCGCCTAGGCTATCAGGTCTCCGGGGATTTTCGTCAGTCCTTGGGGAATGGGAAACCCTATGCTGTGTGGCCAACTTGAGGTGCCTTATAGTAAGTCGGATTCTCTGCCTGTGACGAACAATGACCTCTTTTGGGATATAAGCCGGTGCCTTTAGAATGATGGCATTAAAATAAGTGAATGAATAAACAAATATTCATATAAATGTTTGTATTCAGTGTTTTTATTTAATGAATTCCCGGCCTGGCTGCGTGACTGGGAGGCGGGAAAGCTCTTGCTGGAAAGCAGTGCTGCATCCCTAGTCAGCTCCTTACCTTGCAGCAAGTAACTCCTAGCATTGCAGGCTGCAGTGCTGGAAGTTCAAGCTGTGCAGAAACTTCCAGCCCCTCGTTTTACTGTGGCTGGCAAGAGACAAGAGGCGTGTGGAGGCGCGAAGCTCTCAGTCTCTGGAGGCCACGTAACTCGCACCTCCTGACTGAGCGAAGCCCCAGACACTGATAGTGAAGTGGCAGTGATTAGCCGCAGCCTGGGAGGATGCAGAGGGGAGCAAGAACATCACTGCCAGCACGCGCTGGAGGGGTCAATGCCTGTGCTTTAGCCCCCAGCCACCATGGGGCTGCCGCCCCCCCAGGGGCGTTGGGCGGCTAGGCTTTGCCTGTTGCATGCCCACCACAGGCACCTGGAACCAGAGGATATAGTGGGACACAGAAGTGAGGCTCCTTTGTAACACCTTGCCAGTGTGCATTATGTTTAAACATGGCCCTCAAAATAAATCCATTGAGGTTTCACATCACAGAGTGCACAGAGCCTGGGGATTGTACTCCTGCTTGCTGGGAACAAAACCAATTGATAGGAGAAAGCAAAGGGAACTCTGAAACTGCTTTGCTGCTGTTTGATCAACAACCTGTCAGAGCAGCGAGGAACCTCTAAAACCTGTGTATTTTCTTATTGATTTAATCTCCCATCTCAAAATTCTGGAGCAATCAAAGCAAGCTGGGGATTTTGGTGGTGATGGCCACTCATCAGCTGTGCATCATGACCTGGTTACAAAGGGATTTGCCTATCTATCTGTACCAGTCTCCTGACATTTAAAAAAGTCACTGCACTCCTTTTCTCCCAAAGGGACAAGCAACAATCAATTCAATTTGCAACCTGAAAAGGCAAATATTCTTTTCTCTCCAACCTAGGCATAGGAAGAAAATATTGAACTTAGCCTTGTTGGCTGCAGAAGAAAAACAAAGATTTGTCCCTTTCTCTCTCTCTCTCTCTCTCTTATTTTTTATTTTATTTGGACGTGGTTTAGGCAATTTTGGATTTACCCTGGTGCAAATCAAAGTATGATGAGAGGATAAAGCAGAATATTTCTTTATGGTTGTGAACATTGTTTATCCCCAGAGACATTGACCAGTGGGACCTTTGGTTTGCAGTGACACGTGGCACTCCTGGCTGTGTTTCAGACCACATGCCTCACTGGCTCCCAAGTCCCACGTTTGAATAAACTCCCAAAACTCCAAGACAAATTCAGACAAATAGGCACAGTGTGATCAGGTTTTGTCATACATCTTGCAGTTGTGCTGTGGATGTTCAAGAAAATCATCAGATGACATGGATCACCTTGTTACCAGGGTCCTTTGTATATTTTATATAGTTGGCTTTGTTTGTATTCATCTGTATGCCCAGAGATAGGTCTTGGCATCACTGGCCCCGGACAGTTGTGTTCCTTTTACAGAATCTGGACGAGTTCAGTTCAGTTTAGTTTTGCACTGGAGACAGAGATGGGGACTTTGCAGTAGATCCCACTCAACTGTGTTATGAACTCAGAGGGTTTGTTCTGGAGATTGAGGGACAGATCTACCCCAGTGCAGCCAATGGATCAATACCCACTTCCACCTGAGAGATTGCGGTGTGCTTGGTCTGGCCCACGCGCCATAGAAATGGGTGACGACTAATCCCTCTCTGATCCCCATCTCCAGGGTGGTAGCAGCCAGCCTGTGAATTTCTGCATCCCTGGGGCCTGTGGGAAAACGCAGAGAAAAGTATTTCTCTCCTTAAATTGCAGTCATCTACAGAAAGGGACTGTGCAATTGTTTGCGCCGAGTACAAAAAGGGGCCAGAGCTGAGAGCTGGCGCTGGGGGCTGCTGCTGCTGGAACAATAACCCGTGGTAACAAACAATAGCTTTTGTCTGCCAACAACAGCTAGTGACAGGGGTGGGGGCAAGCAGCTCCCATTTCTTGCCTCGCTCCCTGATTTTAGGGACATAGAGCAAAAGAGATCCTTTTGAAGAAAGCAGGGAGGACAAAAGAGCTTGGGAAATAACATGCTTCAAAATTCTCAGTGTTACTCATTCCTTCTGCTTTTTTTTTAATAGTATAAGCAAACTGATGGCAAAGCCCCTGATTTCCACCAGAACCCTCATCTCCTTGTTTCCAGGCAGCTCTGTCTGCCACGTCCCCAAAAAAGTGTGTGTCTTTTCTAGTCCGGAGCACATCTGTGAACCAGTCCGTAGCTTGGCTCCACACAAATTTCTTGGTGAAGAAGTCAAAGTCACTTCTTCAGGCAGCTTTGCCAGTGCACCAGGCCCTAGAGCTGCCAGCGCTGGAGGTGTTGGCATTTTCATGGAAGGCGACTGGAGCTTTGTTAAAAATCCTCTTTAAAACCCATTTCTGTTCCCGAGTGTGCGAGAAATCATGGCTCTGACCACTGGGAAGCTGCATGATGGGTGAGACGGCAGGCAATAACTAACGGAGGAGGAAGGTGACATTTGCACTAATATCCTACCAGTGCTATTTTGGGCAATGCAGGAGCCCACTGGTAGCAAAGCAGCCTGATTTGCATAATAATCTGTGTGCCTCCACACTTCCACCAGAATCATTTAATGCTTAATTGGATGTAGTAAAAATGGAGATATCAGCAGGTTGCTTCGTTAGCCTTCCAGCCACTTACTCCCTGTGGTGCCAGTCGCAGACCTTGCTGTCCTGCAAGGAGAAAATGCCAATGTAATAAGGTTGGATGCAGGGGACACCCCCAGAATGGCTTAATTCGAGCTCATCTTTGGCAGTTGGAGCTGAATACCTGAGATGCACATGGAAAACCATGCTGTTACTTCTCCCCCTTCCAGAAGCAGCTGAAAGGGACAAACCTGCCCAGTGGTCCCAAGGACTGAGTGAAACTACAATTCTCCGCTCCACGCAAAGCACAATCCAAACAACAGCTTATTCTGCCTGGTTCTGGCTTAAAATGTCATGATGTTTGATTGTTCAGAGTGACTGAGGTGCAGTGGAAGGTGGTTAACAAAAGCCACCCTAAACCTTTGATCAAAACTCAGCCCTGGTTATCTCTTTTATATAGCTTGTGCCTGCACTTTACCTGTCCTGATCCTCTTCTGGGGCTGAGCAGATGGACAGACGCAGGGAAATATAAAAAGGCTTCTCTAAGGAGCTTCTTGACAACTCATCCCATTCTATTTTCATGAGTACTGACAGAGGGGTGGGTTTTCTCATAAGCAGACCTGCTAAAGCGTGGAGCCAGTTCAGTTCCTGTACTTTTTCCATGACCTTAGGACATCCTTTAAGCTAGCCAGGCCTTTTTCTCCCATCTCTAACCTGCAGAAGCTGCAACATTTTACCACATTGCCTTTAATAAAAAGAGCCACAAAATCTGCAAACGGAAGCTTCTAGGGACATATCATTTTGAGGCTGGTCCATCCCCAGATTGCAGGAAAGCCTGCAATCTATTTCTCCAAACACAAAGTAATCCCTGCTATTGTTTTTTTCGGATTCATCTTTCTTTTTAAAACACAGCCACAAAACTTCATGTGAATTTGGACCTAATCCTCAAAAAGAAAGCTTGTTTGCACAGCTGAGCAGAGACCCCACTGAAGACTAGTGGCGTGTTTCAAACCAACTGCAAGCACTGACCAGGGACTTACCTCATCCATGAAAAACACCTGCTTCTTTGAGGTTCCTCAGCCTGCTGTGAGAAGAGGGGTAGGCAGCAACTCTGCCTAGAAAAGCACAACTCAGGAAAGCTTTTTCTGCTCCTGTAGCTGATTTTCACATGTGTTGTATATTAAAGAGGATATGAGTTCAATGCTTTCTCGTTCCTGATATAAAATGAAATTTTAATGTATTATTTTTATTGGACTCGGTGGATCTCCAGTTTTTAGCCAGGGTCCTGCTGCGTTAGGCATGGTACAAGCACAGGGCTCAAGAGCCTGTTGCGACCATAAGAGGAATGAATGAAGGATACCACTTTGATTTCAACATGGGTTTTAGTGCCTTACTAAGGAACACAGTTAAGATTTCCAGCTGGGAAAACCATACATGTGAAGCTTAAGTCAACAAAAAGGAAAGGTAGTTTCACGCAGTTCAGGAATTGTTTTCCACAAGGTAAGGTACCTTGTGTTTCACTTGTTGTTCCTTGCTTTTATTTCAGGGCCTCAGAGTTTGGTCAGCTGGCTGTTACTGCTGGATCCGTGATCAGCTGCTGCATCTCCAGTCTCCTGGGAAAGGATTTCTAATGAGGATGAAGGCCCCCGGGGCTATAATGTGAAACAGGGCCTGCTGCAGGAAGAGCAGATAAGGTCAATAGGAAATGCAGATTTGCAACATGTTAGAAATTTGACAGCTTCCACACACTCCCTGGGGAAAGGATTTTTAAATCTTTTACAGGAGTGGCAGAAGGACTACGTCTCATATATATATATATATTTATATAAGTAGGTACGTGTATAGCAGTCAGAAGCAATCTGCCACCTCACCTCTAAAATACTTGCTGAGGATTGTGGAAAACTTTATCGGGTTGGTCAGGTTACTAAAAGAGCTTTGTTTTCCTGCAGGAGACTTAAGCCGTACTGATCCACAGCAAAAGGAGGCCTGGTAGGGAGTGGGAAGTGGCGCCTCCCACCTCACCCCTCTGGGAG